>NW_023396541.1:300000-569684 GCF_011125445.2 Fundulus heteroclitus | reverse complement strand
TGAACTAAAGCCAAGTTATTTATTTATTTTATAAATGGACAAAAATAGAACAATGTTAGTCTGCTTTTATTGTTGTTCCAGGTAAAAGTGAATAATTTCTTGGCTTAAAATAAGAGCTTCCAGAAGAAAAAAAAGTTTCATTACTGAGAAGAATATGCTGCTTTTAACCTTTTACAATAATGGTCTTAAAAATAACATATGCACAACTTAATAATTTATATTTTGCTTGAAAGGTTTTACATAAAATTGTGGCTGTGTTCCCTTTCACACTTGAGTTATCTTTACACAGGAGCTTTTCTAATTCCTCTGTTGTACAAGTGGTAAAAAAGTTTTGTCCTATATCTTACCATTGTGAAATGGAAATGTTTTATTTGATATGAAAGAGCCAAACATAGTAAGGAGAAGGGTTGCATGTGCATTGTGCAATACTTAATATTCAGTAAGTAATAAGCCAAAAAGTTACCCACACAGCTCAAAGGCACACAGTGTAGTTCTTTGTGTGGTTTAGTGTTTTGAAATTTTCTTAGAAGGGCCAGACCGTGGCTATCTTAAAAAAAAGGTACATTTTGATGGTTCTAAGAAAAAAGTATGATGTTTTTTTTTCTTTTCTTTTTTCCCCAGTGTCCTGTCTAGAAATGTGGCAATAAGAATTGATGTCTTAATGCCAAAAAAAAGCTCGACAGATTTTATGTTCCCAAGTGAAGCAATTGGCTTTTGCCATAGTGCTCTGCTTGATTTATGCATGTAATAGTTTTATTGGTTTTATGATGTTGGTTTTAAGTTCCACTAATCTTTTACTTATATGCTTCCTGTGTATTACTGCAACATACTCTATAGTTTAACACAGATCTTCTTTCATCTGACGATGCAAACAAACAGTTGAGCCTTTAGTGCAAACTTTACTAATAGAATATTATATTTTCGCACTTTACCCTGCTCTTTTGCTGTCATAGTTTATGCTGCAGTCTTCTGCAGGGACTTCTAAAACTGTTCATGTCCCTTGAACTTATCCATACTTTATCATGTTGCAGCCACTGCCTATTTTGCATTGGGAGTTTGTGTAACACACACATTGGTGCATAATAATGAAGTAGATAAAATAAAACTAGACATATTTTTCTTCAAGTTTTAGCAACTAAAAATCTGATAAGTTTGCATGTGTATTCAGTTCTATTTAATGCAATAAATATATCAATAAAATCATCTGAAGCAACTTGTTTCACCTAACAAGTAAAGAGGAATGGGAGGCAGACCAACGAACAACGAACCAGAAGCCAGGGGAACCAAAACCCCAGATGCCCAAAGAGACCCCCAGAGTAAAGGTGCCTGAGAGGGGCCAACACAGGAAATCTGCCTCCCCCACCCAGGGTAAGAGGAGAGACGGCCCCAAGGAAACCCCCCAACGGCCACAATGCCAGAGCCCCAAGGAGCCATGCGGATGAGCCTGTGGACTCCCAGGGACCCGAGGCCCCTCGAGGGCCCAGGTTGAGCCACGGAGGGCAAAGCCCTGCAAAGCAGCCGCCAGGAGCGAGCCGGCACCCACCCGGGCACCAAGCCCCAGACACCAAGTACCACCAATGCATCACCAGTCCAAGGCGCCACCCAAAGGAGGGGAGCAGGACGGGGGGATGGGCTACACACTTAGTGGAGACCTGAGAAATTCTGAGAAAGGGAACAGTACAAACCCAATCTGCCAAATAAACAAAGAAAACTACATGCTGTTACATTCACTCGTGCCCAACCTTTTTAGGAGACCTTTAAATTACAACTAGATGTCTCTGAAACCGCCGGGTGTGGCAGCGGTTTGCTTTGTGAGCCTTGTCCGCCCCATTGTCCCTCTTTCAGGCCTTTCTCGGCCAGTGGAATCATTACACTGACCCAAGTAGGGTGGGTGAAAATGGGTGGGCCAGTGGGACTTTGGCTTAAGAGAGAACAGATCAGTCCCACTCTGGCTCCCTGTATCAGGTATGTGGTTTGGGGCAGCAGAGGTGTGTTGTTAACGTGCCTACCTTTCTTCTGCAGGGTGCGAAAGAAGGACACTGTTAGCAGGTATTTCTCATCATCACATGTCAAGATGGTGTCATGAACAGAACCAGAGGACCCAGAATGCTTCCAATCAAGACAGGTGGAGTTTAAAGACAGATTTTTTAATGGAAAACTGCAGCAGGTAGAAGGGATATCGTAAAAAGGCAGTCAATGAGTAAGAACCAGAATGACAGAGGCAGGCAGTTGACCAAAGGGATAACCAGAGTCCGTAATCCGAGAGCACGTCCAGAGTAAGAACCGGGTAATCAGAAATCCACAACAGTCCAAATCAGAATCCGAGGGCTGAGTCAGGGCACAGATACAGGTCAGGTAACAGGCAGGAAAACAGGTCTGACAAGGACAAGGCAGGCTCAGAGAATCCGGAGACAGAAAACAAGTCAGGTAACAGGCAGGTAATCAGGTCCAGCAGAGATCAGGCAAACTCAGAGAATCAGGAGACAAAACCGGGCCAAATCACAGGCAACCAGGCAGACATGAAACGCTGGATTAGACTCATTGGAGGCTCGAAATAATCTGGCACTAGTGTCTGGTCTGAGGACTGCTTATATAGTAAAACCTGACCACAACCTTTCTCCTTGTTTGCTCCGTTTCAGAGAAATTCCTTGACTAATTCCTCCCTCTTTCCCTCTGTAGTTCCCTTCCGGTTTTGGCCCAGTTCTACCAAGTCTCTCCTCTGTCAACATCATCATGGTCGTCTGTAAGTACTTAATCCCTCAAACCTTCCTGGCACTCCAGTCAGACAAAGCTCCTCCGCTTCTGTTGGCGTTCTTCAGTCACCATCCGGCCTGTCCAACCTTCGCCATGGACAATCCCTCCAGATCAGGAACTGCACCTCTGCAAGTCACTGATCACCACAGCCAGACTAATTCCCTCCGGTTCTTCACTTACCATCATCTTCTCTGTGACCAGAGCCATCCCAGCCGGCCAGTTTTTACACCCACTTTCATAACACCTCTCTCTACTCTTTCTCAATAATCATCCTTAACCATTTCACTGTCTCCATGTTTGTTGCTTCTGGGTCACCGATCAAAATAAAACCATGACACACTGTCCATTATAGAGTTCACTTTAAGATATTTTTTTATTTGTTTTTAAAAGTTTATATGGTTTAGCTCTGTTTTACCTCTCTGAGCTGCTTCATCGTTACTCTCCTGCTCGATACCTCAGGTCAGCTGATCAGCTGCTCCTGGAGGTGCTGAGGTCCAACAGGAAGATCAGAGGGGACAGAGCTTTTAGTGTGGCTGCTCTTATTTGATGGAATAACCTCCCCATTCAGATCACATGTGCCTCTTCAATGTCCAGTTTTAAAACTTTTCTAAAAAATGAAACTTTCTGTTTTCAATTTTTTACTTCTGTTTTTATATTTTTACTGATTTTGTTCACTGTTCCTTATTATATGCACTTTGCAATGTTTCTTGATTTTACATGTTGCAGCTGAATTTGTTTTAAAGTTCCCTATAATTAATTAAGTAGTAGTAGTAGTGGTCGCCCATTGAAATGCAGGAGATAGGCACCAGCACCCCTCGCGACCCCATGAGGGATAAAGCGAGTAAGAAATGGATGGCTGGATATAGTAGTATAGTAGAAGTATTGGTAATTATGATTAGAGGAACATAAAACCGGCATCATACCCTTTTTCTTATAACCATCAAAATGTACTTTTTTTAAGATACCCCAGCTAAAAGCATTTAAAAAAAGGATCTAACAAAACCACAGAAAACTATTGGGTAACTTTTTGGCTTATTAATTATTGCATATTTTGACTAAGCCATTCGCACAATGAACATGCAACATTTCTGTCTATTTCAACAGTTCCTCTTTTATTTCAAATACAACATTTCCATTTATGGGGGCTACACAAATCGACAATGATAAGACATAAGAAAAAATGTTTGGCCGAGTTGTTAGAAATGCTAATGGTTTTGTTGAAAGCTATCATGTGCAGGGACAAATATAGTGGCGCATAGGGTGGCAACTGCCTGCAGCTCTAAGTTCAAGCTACAGTTAACAGCATGTCGTGTGGTATGATTGTGAAACTTTTTATGTTCGACAACATTGAATGCAGCATTAGGTAACCCTACAAGGCTCAAGGCAGCACTGAGTGGAGGGAAGCGAGAGGAGAGCAGCACTTGTCCTCCCAAGTTATGCACTTGCTGCAGAGGGAATGCATATCACTCAGTAAAATAGCACATCGATGATGAACATTAATTAAAATATGACCAACAGAGCTACTTTTAATTATATTCAGCATGTCATTAGAGACTGGGACATCCTGTACCGCACAGAGAAGAGGTGGGAGCGGGACTAACCAGGCTGAAGTTACCGGTAAAAACTGAATGCTAGCTCAGAAGGAGCTAATTGTAAGTTAGAGCTGATACTAATTCATCCAAGCAAAAACTGAGGTGGAGGTTTACTCTGATAATCATCACCAAGGTCCTCATAAGAGACAGAGAGCAGAGGGACATTCACATGAGCTACAGTTGGACTTGTTTGTGCTCAGTCATCATTGTGCCCTGTCCTTGCTTTTCATCTTGCCCGTCTGGAGAAGTTTTCTGGGCACTCTGAGTTTCTGACACAATGTAGCCTCTTTTTTTGAGCTGCAGTGCCAGCAGAAGCAGTTTGGATGCAGCAGAGGTGTAGCATTGCCCAAATTAGTCTTTTTTTTATTAAAACCTATTCAACAAACATTCTAACTGTTATTGTTTGATGCTATGTCAACTAGGAAGGTGATTTTGTCTTGGACTGATGGCGCGCTCGTTGTCATTTTCAAACTGGGGAGGTTAGTAGCAGAATTTTTATTATATATTCTATTTTGTAAACATTCTATTTTGTAAACAAATATTAACTATTAGAGGTGCTGCTTCTTACATATGTCATGCAAATAAAATAAATAAAAACACTTTTTGCTTTAAAGTTTTATTTGCTTTAAAAAAAGTATATTTTGGATAGTATCGCACCTGAAGTGCAATACTTTCCAAAATAAATCCTGTCTGAGTACTGATGTTACCCTTGAAAAGCCACAGGTTTTGTTGGTGTAAAACAGTTTTCTTTCTTTCTTACTTGCAGCACAAAAAAGCTGGACTGATGTGCATGTGAAGTGCAGGATCCACCTACCGTTTGTCACGCTAAGCCTCAGACATGAAGAAGCTTCCTTCTTTTACATCTCTTTTCTCTATAGCTATGAAGCAATGCAACACATTAACTGAAGACTTGTATTTTGTTACGCTCAAGATAAAATCTAAAGTATTGTGAAACAGTTGCTTTATACACTTTTTTTGTAGATTAACCCCTCCTTTCTTGTTCTTTGCTAGTTTAAACAGCAAACATCGAAACATGTTTATCTGGATGTGTTTTTCTCTGTGGTCTATATTTTTACTATACAACATTCAGCAGTATTAGCTACAGCCTAAATAATCCATCTTCAGGACATCATAGGAGTTTGCATACCTACATAAAACATAGTTTAGCAAATTGAGCCTTTTTACTTCAGATTTTATAAATTCAATATGGAGTTTATTAATTTAATTTATATTGCCCAAACATACAAATAAATCCAATCTTGGTGGCTTTTAATTATAAATCAGATCAGATAAACTATGTTTTGAATAAAATAAAAGTTCTACAAGTTATAATCTGTTTTACTGAAAAACAAAGAGGACGAGAACATAAAATATATTCTCCAGTTTGTACTTAAAAATATTTACTTGATGTCTTTTCAGGTAAAATAAAGTAATAGCTGTAAAACCATCAGACATGTAAGAGGGGCTCTTCAGAAACAAGGTTGGAACAATTGCTGCAGATGATCAGCTGATCATGAAGCATTTCTTAGATTCTGTGTTTAATTCTTTGTAAAGACATTTTTCTATATTTCAAAGACGGGATATTCAAACAGAAATTGTGTGTCGGCTTTGGAAGTTAATTAAACATGAAAATAAAATTTAACTGTTAAATAACCGACCTATTTGCAGTCTCCCCAGGTTCTTTTATCTGCTAATGTGGTGTTTCTATAGTAGAGTTCTGTAGTAATAAAATTACTCTTCAAACCATAACTATATTTGACCATATTTAATCAAAAAGGCAGAGGGATGTTTACAGCTTCAGTACTGGACTCTCATACACAAACTTTCTGGCGTCCTGATTTCTGGACGCCAGAAAGAGCCCCGTTCATTCCTCACACATATTAAATAGGATCAATTGTGTACACCTATGATATCATGTTGTGTTCATCACACTGGTGAAGAAGATCATACATTCTATGATGTAGACATGTACTTGCTGACACATTTTTCCCTAAACAGTCATTCTTTCCAATCCAAATATGTCAGACTTTGTGCTTCCAGAGTCCGTTTAGCTGTAATGGTAACCACCTTTGAAGTCCAGTCTCTGTAATCTCGTAATCTCTAACAGACCTGAGAGATTAAATCATGAAGTATTTTAGATTCTGTGCTGATAAGAGCATGAAAAACATCTCAGGATACACACTCAGGTTTATGTGCAGGGACCAGGCTTAAACAACTACCTCTACTTTACATGTGCTGTGGTTTATTCAAATATTTGTATTAAATTATTCTGGAGTAATTAAGACATTTCTAATACATAATACAGGAATTGTGAAACCTTTACACATAATCCACAAAAAGCAAAAACAAACAGACAAACTTTATTGTCATCTAGTGGTACATTTACAATGCACATTTGAGCCTTTAAAGGAGAAATAAGTAAGATATTTACTGCAAGATCAACACGGGATGGAAGTAACATTAACATAAACCAAAGCATTCCAGTTCCCCATGTAGACCAAGATTGAATGATTGAAATGTGAAAAAGGAAGGATTTAAAAGCAAAATATGTCCCCTTTTAAGAGGTAATACGATGAGTTATTGTGTTAGAGCCCCCTATATCCATATGTCTTTGAAAACAAGCAGACAAGTAAAATACAGACTGGGATATAAGGCACAAACAATCTAAAACAATGATTTACATCTGGATTCACACCAGTAAATTGGTGTGAATCTGTGTACATGAATGTTTAGCATTGCATCATAATTTACAATTTGGATCCAAGTTAATGAAATACTGTGTCTTTTTCAGTAACTTTTGGATCCTTTATACTCAATCGCAATTAAACAGCATTGAAGCAACATATGTTTTTCTTTAAACATGAGCAAATTGGAGAATCGTTGGTGAATACTATAAATTCAAAGTAGCAAGAACAGAAAATAGGACTATACAGAACACCTTTTGAAATACCTACATTTAGGCTCAAAACAATTGAAATTATTATCATATTTTGTAAATATCAGTTTAATGCAACAAGCATAGGAATTCTTATGTGAAGTAAATGAAAAGGTCAAAGTTGAAGGTTAAAATAGAAAGTACCCAACCCTGGCCCAAACATTTGAAAATTCACCAAACTTTAGGATTTCAATGGAATCAATTGCCAAATAGTTTTAATATACCCCTTAGTGAGATAGGCTAATTGATATATTGTGGAAATCTTCAATTTGCCACACAGTGGTAGAAAAAAATAAAAGACAACAAAAATTGTAACATTTTACCAAAATAGAATCCGTAAAACGTATAACAAATTTTGAAGAACATAAAAAACACTATTCTATTATTAATTTTTTCCTATTTTAATGTTCATTTTTTTATGTTCATATTTTTAAGTAAATTTGGTCTTTGAGTTATTGCTGGATTCAGAGGTTAGCATAAAATTCAAAGTGATTTTCAAAAGTGGTAACTTTCCTGCTGCTAGTTTGGTGGACTATTCTGTGACCTTCTCTCTGTTTTTGTCTTTGACATCCAGATTCTCAGGGAGCACAGGAGCAGATTTTCTTGGCGCAGACAAATGGCAAAGCGTCGTTACACCATAAGTCATCACAGCATTTTTCAGCTGTGAAAAAAAGAAAGTCAGAACCATATCTCATTAATCAACCCAGACTCTTTCAACTTAGTATTCTGAGTAATTTTGGACACACTGATCAAATGAAGGTTTGTATAAAAATTCTGATGCTGAAGCCACTAAATGGACTGTGAACTGCTAAAACCCAAAATGGACACTGCACCACACTCGCATAACTGCACATTTACACATTTGCATATATGCTTCATGCTGCTGATGTAGCCACAAATGGACTCTGTACCACACATGAACAGCACACTGTCTATTTCACCTGCATTGTCTACATTGTCTTACATCGTTTACATTTCTATTGTTTACATAAATTGCTGCTGCATCTGGATACGTGAATAGCACACTGTGTATTTCCCATGCATTGTTTACATTGTTACTATTGGTTTTTTATTTCAACTGTTTACATAAATCGCTGCTGCATCTTTATCCTGAAAAATAGGGCAATCTACTGTGATTTTTAGAGTGATTTCTAGAGTCATTTTTTTCAAGCTGTATGCAAACGAAATTTCATTCTGTACGCACTTTGTGCAAACAAAATGACAATAAATCTATCGATCTATCTATCTATCTATCTATCTATCTATCTATCTATCTATCTATCTATCTATCTATCTATCTATCTATCTATCTATCTATCTATCTATCTATCTATCTATCTATCTATCTATCTATCATAAATCCTGGACTAGTGATGCAGCTATAAAAGTGCATATTTGTGAATAGTGAACAATCAACAACCTTTTGCTATTTTGTCAGTGAAATAATCAAAAAACACATGCAATTTATCAATTACCTTTATCGTTCATTTGCAAACAGTGCTGAATGCCTCTGGGATGAGAAGCCCCATTATTAGGCTCTCCAGCACACCAGTTTGTGTAGTGAAAAGGGCTTCCATCACTCCATAACCATGTGCCTTCCTGGTAATAACAGTTAATAAAAAAACTAATTTAATTCAGCACTTCACTCAAAAGACTCAACAAATAATTCCTAGGAGTAAAAAAACCTCTTGTGCATCAGAGCCTCCGATCCATGTTCTTTTGTGCTCTTTACTTGTAGCCATTATCAGCCTTTGAATCTCATGATACTCATCAATATTATGGACTGATGCAAGACTAGCCTGCAAGGACACACAGTTTTTCTACAGTGGAGGAAAACAAATAGAGAGATAGTGTATCAAGGCATCAGCAGGAGTCCAGAGATAAAAGAAACTTAGACAAAGTGTGCAAGAAAATCCTCATTATAAGAATAAACTGCATATACCTGAGCTGAGGCCCAAGTCATTGGTACAGGAAAGTAGCGAAAGCAGCGTCCATTAAACTCAGACCAACCAGAAGAACAGGAACCTGAAGTATGGTCGTTTGCTGCTGTTGAAAAACAAATAAAGGCTGTCAAATGAATTAATATTTGTTTGCCCATCTTTTTCTGCATTTGTCCTGTTAATTTTTAACACCTTTTTTATCAACTCTATTGCTTCAGTCCAACAGATTTGAGCAGTTTGGGTCAAATTGTCTCATTATTACATTTAATCAACAAATGTATTGGTTGGCAAGTTGTTGTCAGAATAATATAAAAAAGAAACAAGAATAGAAATGGACGCTCTGACAGGATCACAAATAAACCAGGGAGTGATGGGCTGATGAAGACAGACGGTTTGAGAGAAGAGTGAAGGAAGCCATTTACGTAAAGCGAGAAAAGAAACAACTTTAAACAGGAGAGATGGGCTCAGGTTTCAACTTTCACAAACGTACAACACAGCAATGGGTTTGATTCCTGCCGAGTTTCACCACAAATTCACACCTCCATGCATGTGACGATAATATTCCTCCTGGGAGCCATGCTAACGATGAGCCTAACAATATTTATGAACGGGAAGCAAAACATCTTCAGCTTCTGAATAGATGTCCAGTTGTTATATGTTTCAACCTTTTTCTGGATTGAGCCAGTTGCTTTGTTGTTTGCTACAGTGAAACGGATGAGCTTGCATTAACGTCCCGTTGGTCAAATGTGCAGCTTTTAAAGGTTTCCCTCTGCCATCTTATCAGCTCAAATATATTATTTCCAGATTCATAATCATATAAGAATAAGAAACCAACATTGTTAAGGTGAAAGATTCTTCCTTTGATAAAATCCATTTTTAAAATATTATTTTATCAAAATATTTTATCCACCTAGTTGATTTGCGTTGTGAATAAATTAACAAATACCAATTGTTTTAATGAATTAGATAAAGCTGATTTGCCATCATTCCAAATTGTTGAAGATGAACTTCGGTTCTCAAACATAAATATTTTCATTGAACCTTAAAATCATTAATGCACTTCATTTTAATAGTTTTCAATTATTTTACTTGTCCATTGTTGTTTTGGTGTGTACATAGTTTGTTAATTAATGAGGAGAAGTTGTCACACATTTATTCCATATGTGCAGCGTTTGCTGTAAGGGAATGCCAGAGGTTGAATCTCTCCTTCACCTATTGTCCAAATAGGTGAAGGAGTCCACAGCAGTGTGGACTGATTTTCATCAGACAATACTTAACAGACTGAGGGTTATTTGATGAAATATTAAATAACTTAAATGCATTTCATTGCACAACAGTAATCTATTCAGGTACCTGTTTGTCTGAAGAGTGCTGTCATCCATCCACTCTTAAAAAGGCTAATTTGGACCCTTCTCTTTTTAGCAGTTATAGACCCATTTCCATTGCAACATAAATAAAGTTTTACTTATGCTTCTGCCTGAATAAGTCTGTGTATGTGTGCTTTTCAATAACTCACTTATTAGGGCCATCTTCAGCTAATAGTGCCTAAGGCGAGGCTTAAATCCAGAGGGGACAGAGCCTTTTGCTGTAGTTAGCCCAAGACTTTGGAATACTCTGCCCCTCCATATACGAACAGCCTCCACAGTGGAGTATTTTAAGTCTCGTCTTAAGACCCACTTTTATTCATTGGCTTTTACCACTGCGTAGTTGTGTGGTTCTCTGTGTCCTTTTTAGTTGTTTTTTTTTTTTATGTACAGCACATTTGACTTATTTTGTGAGATACACCCTAAATTCCTGGAGGAAAACGGTGTGTCTTTCGACCTTGTCATTCCTGGACGTTTGAAATTGTTCACATTTGGATTAAGGATACTGGGATCTCTACTTATTGGTTTTTGTGGATTTTTGAAGTATCGGCAAATACAGCGGATGTCGGAGCCATTTGGCCCTGATCAGGCTGCTGTCTGCATGACGCGCTCACTGTGGCTGTGAATGGACAAACCTGGCAGGTGAATGGAGCGAAGCCGAAATGCTGCCTGTGTTGGAACGCAGACTGACTTTGGTGGTTGAACTCAAGGGGAGATGGGATAAAATCTGGAAATGAAGGTCGAAAAAGCCCAATAATTTGGAAAATTGGATTTACTATGTGGAGCCAGCAAACGACTTAAAAGTTGACAGGAAAGGCAGTGCAGCTTGTCTCATAACAAATAACATATTTGGATTCCTTCCCTATTTCTACTCCTGCAATGTTATGGCGGAGAGTGCTCAGAAAGCCCCCGGCTACCCCCCTCCCCCGCTGACACCTGTGGATGCTTCTCTGAACTGTGGGCCGGCTGATAACATCAAGGACAATGGCCTCTGGAGAGTGTTCACAGAGATAAAACACTTTCGCCCATACACACACGCATAACTGATACTCATAAAACTGATGAATTACGCACACGCGACAGGTCTCAAAAGTTTACCTTCTGCATACATGTTGTCTTGTGTTATTTGTGCTTTTCGTGCTATGAGGGTTTTTTTGTGTCGGTTGTTTGTCTCTTTATTGGTGAGAGCACAAATAGGCAAACATCTGTCTCTTTTTTTCTCCCCCCTCTTTTCCCCATGTTGTTGCTCTTCCTTCGAGAGTTCAAGGGCAGCGCCTCGTGAACTCCGTGCAGGCGGGGTTCGGGGCTGTTTAGAGGAATGTGGCCTTGACGGCAGCGGCTGACTGGCTGCGTTCCTTGGCAACGCAAGGCCTCAGTCAATCATTCCCCCAAATGTTTGTTTGTTTATGTAATGGACGGTTGTACTGGAACTGATTTTTCGATTGCAATGCAAATTGTAATTGACAATAAAATTTGATTGATTGATTGATTGATTGATTGGTGGGCAGAATACTGGTGGGATTAGGAGCTCCTTAATCCCACCAACAAGTCTTCCATTGAGGAAGAGTCCATTGGGGAATCTGGGTCGGGTTATCCCATCTCTGGTGCTCAGGTCATCAAGGTGGTTAAAAAGCTCCTAGGTGGCAAAGCCCCTGGGGTGGATGGGATGCGCCCTGAGTACTTTAAGGCTCTGGATGTTGTGGGGTTGTGTTGGTTAATGAGACTCTGAAACATTGCATGGACATCGGGGGCATTTCCCCTGTATTGTCAGACTGCCGTGGTGGGGCCCCTATTTGAAAAGGGGGACCATAGGGTGTGGTCCAACTACAGAGGAATCACACTCTTAAGCCTCTCTGGTAAGGTCTATTCAGGGGTTCTGGAAACGAGGGTCCGTCTGATAGTCGAATCTCAGATTAAGGAGGAGCAGTGTGGATTTCGTCCTGGCCATGGAACATTGCATCTGATCTACACCCTCAGGATGATCCTCAGAATCAGAAGATTGTATACTGGAGGGTGCATGGGAGTTTGCCCAACCAGTCTACATGTGTTTTGTGGATCTGGAGAAGGCATTTGACCGTGTCCCTCGGGGGATCCTGTGGGGGGTACTCCAGGAGTATGGAATAATAAGGGCTGTTAGGTCTCTGTATGACCAGTGTCAGAGTCTGGTCCGCATTTCCGGCAGTAAGTCGGACTCGTTTCCAGTGAGAGTTGGACTCCGCCAAGGTTGCCCTTTGTCACCGATTCTGTTCATAACTTTTATGGACAGAATTTCTAGGCCCAGCCAAGGTGTTTAGGGGATCTGTTTCGCTGGCCTTAGGATTGCATCTCTGCTATTCGAGGATGACGTGGTCCTATTGGCTTCATCAGGGCGTGATCTACAGCTCTCACTAGAGCGGTTTGTAGCCGAGTGCAAAGCGGCCGGGATGAGAGACCATGGTCTCCAAATCCGAGACCATGGTCTTGAACTGGAAAAGGGTAGAGTGCCTCCTCCGGGATGGGGGGATGTGCTGCCCCTAGTGGAGGAGTTTAAGTATCTTGGGGTCTTGTTCATGAACGAGGGGAAGATGGAGCGGGACATCGACAGGCAGATTGGTGTGGCGTCTACTGTGAAGCAGCGCTGTACCGATCCGTTGTGGTGAAGAGAGAGCTGAGCCAAAAGGCGAAGCTCTCGATTTACCAGTCGATCTACATTCCTACCCTCATCTATGGTCACGAGCTTTGGGTCGTGACCGAAAGAACGAGATCCCGGATACAAGCGGCCGAAATGAGTTTTCTCCGTAGTGTGTCTGGGCCCTCCCTTAGAGATAGGGTGAGGAGCTCAGTCATCCTTGGATGACTCAGAGTAGAGCCGCTGCTCCTCCATGTCGAGAACAGCCAGTTGAGGTGGCTAGGCATCTGGTTAGGATGCCTCCTGGACGCCTCCCTGGTGAGGTGTTCCTGGCACGTCCCACCAGGAGGAGGTCCTGGGGAAGACCCAGGACACGCTGGAGGGACTATGTCTCTCTGCTGGCCTGGGAACGCCTTGGGATTCCCTCAGATGAGCTGGCCCAAGTGGCCGGGGAGAGGGACGTCTGGGCCTCCCTACTGAAGCTGCTGCCCCCGCGACCCGACCCCGGATATGCGGAAGAGAATGGATGGACTTGTTAAACGTATGTTGTTTTTTTCTTGTAAAATAAAGTTGGACATAGTTTTAAAACTTGTGCAAAACAAGAAAATAAATGACAATGCAAATATTGTGCTGAAGCTTTGAAATGTCTTCTGAAAACACCAATATTCCTGGCATTGTTTGGGATTTTTAATTTTTTTTAAAGACATCAATACAATAGGAAAACACAAAGTCACCTTTTGGAGCTGTACCCTCTTCTGCTGGATGAATTTGTACATCTAGAAAATCTAAAAAAAAAAAAAAAAAAAAAAAAAAAAAAATTTGAAGTAATCTCACATTCTTTGAGGAGAAATCAGAAATGTTCTTAAACTAAAAGAAAGATGCACTAGCCTGCTCTATCGGTCCACTTTCTAGCTTCTGCGTTAGGAAGGACTGGAGTTTGAGACAAAGTTTGCACTTGTCACACATGCTTTTAATTTAAATGTTATTTGAAATTACACTTGGTAACTGGAAATGCTATGGATTTGTCAAATCCATTTTAAAACAAAGTTTTAACAAAAAATGTATTGTGATTTGATTACATTTGTTCAGCTATTATATTTATAAAAATGCAGAAACTTACCAACAGCTTTGCCCACAGTCAACAAGGCACAGTGAAGTAAGGACAAAACCAGTATCTCCATGGTGGGATTGTGAAAACTGAAAAAAAAAGTTGCATCAAAACACATAGTGTAAGTGCGGGCTGGAAGCCAGTGTTATCAGTTCTTGCAGAAGAAATAAGCAAGCAGTTCTAGGAAAGCAAGCAACAGGGAACCCATCACACTGTAATACAGAGGCTACTTGTAAACAAAACTGAAGTGCTGGTTTTGTGTACAAAAGTGTTAGAAAAAATGAAGAGCTCCTGCTGACCCATACGGTGACCCAAAACATCAGCTCCATCATCTTAAGAACACCCCGCCTTTCTTTCAGAATTTTTGCACAAAAATACATGCTTAACTCTAATCATGCTTTATTCAGCAAGTAAAAACTCTGTTTAAATAATTTTGGTTTAATCTTTGATAATTTGTCATACATCCTTTGACCTTGATTGATGTTAAATTTTCCACAATAAAATGGCCTAGCCAGGTTATAGATTGCATTCACAGGCAACAAATGCACTCAATCACAATAGCTAATCAGAAGAGTTGGTTTGACAAGAAGGCTAGATTAAAAAAATGTATTAATAAAGGGTTTTTGGACCAGATATACCCCCCCCCCCCCCCCACACACACACACACACACACACACGCACACAAAAAAAAGCAAACAGTTGTTCAGTGCAACCGCTGTTGTAAACTGTATTCCAATCTATAAATATTTTGTTTGTTTGCATTTGAGATGCTGCGGGCAACAACTACAGACAACTGTAAGTGATTTAAATGTTTTATTGAAAAACATGAAATAACACGTTTCTTCAAGGATCCCACCACATGGTTTGTTCAAAAGAGAAGGATTTAAGAGGGAAAAACACAGTATGTTTTAAGGAATGCACGTGCCAGCTTGCCTGTTTGGAGCCTGGATAAGATAAGCTATACTTTATTGTCCCCGAAGGGATGTTCGTTGTGGGCAGAGGTACTGCAAATCTGCATAGAGATTATGACACATTGCAATACAGCAAGAAAAACAAGACAAAGCCATATAACAAAACAGACAGAAAACAACAAAGTAAGACAGCCATACTGAAACATGGCAACGAAACATGGTACAGTGAAATTAGACAAAAGAGTAAATAAATAGAAACTGTTGGATGTCCCAATGCATCAGATATTAACAGGTATTACTACACCAATAAAAGACTGTAAAAAGTGTTGGATTTCAGCCAAAAGGTATATAAGTAACAGACAGCTGGTGGCCATAAGTAAGATGATACTCCAGTATTGTCCAGATATTCACTGGACAATATCTAATAGACTCAGAGTTGTTCGATAAACATTAAACATTTTAAAATATGTGTAATTGCACAACAAAAGCCAATAAGATAGGATAGTATCAAATGATATACATAAGAAATTCCTTTATTGTGCCACAATGAAGAAATCTGGGTGTGACCATAATAAAGACAGAGAGAGTCACACAATAACTAGTAATGAAAAAACACGAAATAAAAATATTGAAAATAAAAAAAAGTTGATATAGAAAGTAACTAATAGGCAAAACATCAAAATATAATGAGTTGGGATGCAGCCATTTCCACCATGCAACCAAGCAAATTATCAATATTTGTTAAGACGAGAGATAGAAGTTGGGAGAGAGGAACATTTAACGCAATTGCGTTTGCAACGGATAACTCTGTTGCATTTACCTGAGAGTAATAAATCATGGGATGGGTCCCGCAAGCTTGTTCTTGCCCATTTAATTACAACAGCCCTCATAAACAGACTTAGCAAGAGAGAGGCTAAAAGTTTGACCCAATTATTTTCAATGGTGTTTTCACTGTATTTGCTAGCTTAGATTTAGACTGCACAGTGAGCAAGCAAAACCAAGCACCGATGCCATATCTAATTATACTAACCAGAGCAGCATTATAGAAAATCTACATGATGTTAGGTGGATTCCAAACTGCATGTGTCTGCAGCAAAAAAGAAAGAAAATAAAGCAGTGTTTGGGCCAGTCGGGTGCGCAATAGTCAACGTAAGCACCCAAGCACAAAGTGTTGCTCATGATAATGCCAAGGTATTCAAAAGTTGGCACTTATTCAATGCTAATTTAGTTAATTATCACATGGTTGTGATCTAGGATCGAAGATAATCTTTTACTTTGGTGGTATTCAGCAAAAAAAGGTGTTTATCACACCAGGTTTTGAAAGGTGCAGCCTCCCTGTGATACACGGAAGGGCAATCATCAATGTGCAGCTTAAAATAATGGTGTGATCTGAAAATATGATGACATAACTGTTGGACTGCATGTTTCTGCATTCGGTAGTGTGCAAGGTAAAAAGTAAAGGGGAGCCCTGAGGCACGCCTGTGCTACAGTATCTTACTGCAGACAAAGTTATTTACCCTCTCCTGTTGGGACCGGTTTGGTGTTTTAATAGTAAGAGCTTTAACATATTAATCAGTTTTTTGACAAGCAGGTGAGGCTGAACCAGATTAAAAGCAAAGCAGAATCCTGCAAAAAACATTTAGAATCCTCTGTTTGTTTGTTTATCAGATGGTATAACAGCTTCCTCTGAAAATTTTAAGCCTTTCTACTCTAAAAAACTTTGTAGTGTATTGAAAGTTAATACTGTCTTCATCAAATCTGCGATAGTGAGTCTGCTTGTTTGTCTATGGGTCTTTTTGGTATTTGACTCAAGCTGCTAGTGAGTCTGTGTTTATATGCAGTATTGTAGTTTTAGAGTGTTTGTAATGGAGATAGGTTCCAATACATAAGGAAATGAGATTATTGATTAAGTTACAGACCAAGCAGTTGAGTCCTTTTATTTATATTGTATTTTTGTTCAGACATTTAAATATACATTCTTGAGACGCAGGGGGACTGGCTGTCCGTTCTGTGTAGGAAGTGTAGATATAAATGTAAATTTCTGTTACCTTATATTTCTGGATGTTTGATTATTTGCGTTAACAATACACTTGTTTAGTTAAAATCACTTACCTCTTCCTGGTTTGGCTCCTCAGCAGGGTGTGGCAGCAGAAGGGAGAAACAAGCTGCAAGTGCTGCAGAAAAGCTCTGGGAGCAAACCATTTGGAAGAAGGGTAGAGCTTTAAGGAATTATGTTTAATTTGAAGTGTTCTTTTAATTGACTTTATATTTGTTTAGTTGAAATGATTTGTATTTATGTAAATATTTATTAGGTTTGATTTATTGTGTTGGGTGTTAGTTTTGTGTAAGTATGTATGGCAGACAAAGCAAAGTATCTGTAATCACATGGATCCAAACATATAAGAAAACCAAAGAAAATTATTATTATTCCACATCTTTTTGGTTATTTTCTCCAAAAAAAGAACCTCCAAAACACGCCTAGTGCTAGATAAAAAAAATAGATCTTAATGTTTGGAGTAGCATAAATCTCTTCATCTTCATAAGTTCAGAGTTATGAAGTGAGAAGGGAAGATCATTAATTTGAAGGACCATCTCTTACACGTGTATTCACTTGCATCTAAATAATTAGTATTTTATAACCGTTATTTAATGGACGATCTCTAAAACATAGTCGGTGAAACAATGATAATGTCCCATTAAGAAGTCAAATTCTAAAGCCCTGGTCAGAAAGGTTTAGCTTCTATCTTTGTAAATATTCAAGTGCAGCTATTTCATTTTTCATTTCACTATATACTTTAAGTTGTTACATAATTCCAACAAGCTACATTGATGTTAAAGCTCATAATATAATAAATTCAAGGGTTATTACTACCTTGGAGAGGTAATATATAAATGAACAATTCAGCTGATCTCACTCAGTCTCCGCATTACATCATTTAACCATAACATCAGATATACAGAGTTTCTGAGTTACTGAAAACTAGCTGCTTTACTGCACATTTCAAACATCATAGTTGTATAATTAGGAAGTTTACAGAATTTTCAGACGCTGGATTATTGAAAGTTACTTAAGTGAGAGGAACTTATTGACAGGAGTGTCTTGTCAATGACTGACAAAAATCAAAGTTCTGTTGACCTTCATTCAGCTCAGTCAGAGACTAAGAGACAGTTCAGTTCATGTAATTAACTTAATGTGGATGTTGAGGTCACTGCTACTGTTTGAACACCAGACAAACTGAAATTCATGCTCTCTGGTTTAGATTTTAGAGAGCAAAGTTAGACCATTAGTATCACACCTTAATTTTATGTGCATGTAGGCAGGTGTTTTTATTCCTGATTTATATGTAGAGATGTTCTTGTGACTCAAAGCAAATTTTGGTCCCAACTGCATCCCACAAAGACAGCATTTGACCCATTAAATACGTGATATTCAGGAGACATTTTTTGCCATTTAGTTTGGTAAAGCTATTTTAGCTGAGTTGAAGAAATAAACATCAGACTTGCCAGAGGATAACAACTAAATAAAGTTGCTGTTTCAGCTCTCAACTAACCAAAAATTGCTAAACTACAAAATAAAACGAATAAGTCAAATTTGTTGTCAATGACAGAACACATTTAAATTGAGTCTGTTTTAAATGTAATATTTGATTCCATATTTATTTTAATACAATTAAAGCATTTTTTTTCTCCATGTTAATTTTTCAAGTTGGACTCATTATGAATTTGAGATCTTTCATTTCCATGCTTATCCACCAGATGGCGCTTTCTCACCTGTGTTTCAGGTTATTCAAACTTGAGCTTTGCACATAAAAAAAGAACATTCACAGCATCCAAAACAACTGAAATTGGTAATGTTTGACCATTAGACAAAAATTAATTTGTGCACAAAATAATATTTAGTTTATCTTAAGAAAGATGTTTTTGATTTTGCTACAAAGATGTGGTGTCACTAAAACAGCAGCTGTGAGGCATCAAAATGTAAAAACAGTTTTACATCAGAATTATTATAATTAAACATAATTCTGACTTAAACAACAAGGGAAATGATAGCATTCTATCTTATATTGTAACATGGCAGACAGGGGGATTTTTACCTGGTGGCTTTAACAGGGAATAAAAACAAACATCAGCTCTATATAAGTGGATACTAATCAAAGTTAGGTCTTTTCTTGAAAGTTTGGCTTGAAGGTGAAACTTGGGTGGACTATGGGTACATTTATGTCATACTAAAAATGAGACCGTGTCGTTGAAGGGTGCTTTTCCTAAACTACATTTCATATACTTAAT
The DNA here is from genome assembly GCF_011125445.2 of Fundulus heteroclitus. NCBI lineage: Eukaryota > Metazoa > Chordata > Actinopteri > Cyprinodontiformes > Fundulidae > Fundulus > Fundulus heteroclitus. The sequence continues at coordinate 550,185 of NW_023396541.1, read as the reverse complement.
AGTATAGTCAAGTATACTTGGCTGAAATGTATAAATAAAAGTCTATGACTATGGACATTAGCTTATATTTAGACTTAGGTATACTTAATAAAATTAACTTCAAGTATGCTATGTTTGGCTAAGGGGAGGGTCCAGATGATGGTAGCAGTAGTTTTTGAGGAGAGTGAGAATTACTGAAGCTTCTACTGCCATTTTAAAGAATGGCTTGGAAACAGATGTTCAGCAAGGTGTGGTAATCCTCGTATTATCCAAAGCAACACCTGCAAGACAGGTGAGAGGAAAAGAGAGAAGTTGATGATAAAGAAATTAAAAAACAAGAACAGAGGAAACCCGAATTTAGAGAACAGAATCTAGCTTTCAAGTCTTTGAAAATCACTCACGTAATTCACAAAACCCTGTGTCATTTCTTGAAATAAATTATTTCTGTTTCTACGAGTTGGTGTTTTACTTAATCGACAGAGTCATTCAATAAACCTTCTCCAAAGTTGTCAGCTTGTTTGCTCTGCAAATATCTCCAACACAACCATTTATGGAAAAGTAATTATTGGCTTTGGACACCACATGTTAGCCTCCAGCGTTTTTTCATATAACTTGCAGTTTTTTTTATATAAATGCTTTATTTTTCTTTTCTTTTTTCAGACTCTGACATTTATTTTACTACAGATAATATTTTGGCACCCACAAGAGGTAATAAGATCAAAACAACTGCTAAGAAAACTGTTGAAGTAAGTCAACATCAACAGTAAAACAGTGACCTTACACAGTGTGTCTGAGCTCTCCCTTAGAGATAGGGTGAGTCATCCGGGAAGGACGCAGAGTAGAGCCGCTGCTCCTCTACTTGTATTTCATGGTCATCCCAAGCAATTGGCATATTCATTGCTAAAAAAAATAATTTATTTAAGTAAAATGGAAAAGTTAAACGTTTAAAACTAATGAGGATTTCAGACCGTAAAAGGTTAAAATCAAGAGTTCAGGAATTAATCCATTTCTGCCCAAACGAGCCTGCACTTTTAAATGAAAATTCCAAACATGCATACAACTATTTTACATTTTTTCCTAAAAACACAATTGTTCTACTGACACCATGTTTATTTTTATATGTAGGTTAATGTCAGGAGTTGTTCTGATGAACCCGAACACAACCACACACAGAGCTTTGTGTTTAAGAGTTTTATTCAAGGTTGATGGAGTGTGGAGGGTGAGAACCAGAGTCTGTTACCAGGATGGAGCAGGTGGAGGATGAAGGCAGGAGCTGGATGACTGGAGAGAGCTGGAGGACAGCGGGTGCTGCGCTGAGGAACCAGGACGCCTCCAGAGCAGGTGGGAGAGCGCTGGGGTAGAGGCAGAGCTGACAGCACAGCAGAGAGAGTTCTTGGAGCTCTTGGGGTTGGAGGTAAAGCCGGCAGTGCAGCAGAGAGAGTACCTGGAGCGCTGGAGTAGCAGCAGAACCAGCAGCACAGCAGAGATAGTACTTGGAGCGCTAAGGCTTGAGGCAGAGCTGGCAGTACAGCAGAGAGAGTTTCAGTAGGCGGGCATAGACGTAGGAAACTCTGGCAGGCAGACGTGGGAAGCTCTCACTGGCAGACGAGGTTTGGGTGAAGACAATCCGGCACGGGAGAGCAGTAGTGATGTTACGTTATGTGCCGAGGCTTCGAGGCGTGTGTCGAGTAATGGAGGGGGCGTTTCCGTGAAGCGCGTATCGAGGCTTGCTTCATTTAGGGGAGGAACCGAAAACGATGACGTCCGAAGCCTCGCTGGCCGGCTGTACCACGTGACTGCTTCGGGAAGTGGCTCAGATGTTGGTGCGGCTTCGACAGCTTTAGAAACCCCACAGGCTCCATTCAAAATGTGGGTTGTTGTAGGCGAGTTGCGGTCAGTTGAGAGAGTGGATAGAGTTTTGATAGTTTGGATAGCAGAGTTTGGATAGTGGTTATTTAGTTTGAGACAGTTAGTTTGGTGTTTGGAGAGTTTAGGAGAGAGATAGATAGATAGGAGATCAGTGCTCTCAACTATCACGCATTGACCGTCACTGACTTCACACGGTCACACGCAAACATGGCATTTTTCACGCATAAAAATCCCAACGCCCATCTGGGCAGCGGACGATAAAAACTCCGCCTTCTGCTTAGATGTGCAGAAGGCGGAGTGAAGAGCGATCAGAGTTATGAATAATTTTAGTCTTAACTAGCGGTTGAAAGTGTGCCGGTAAGGTCCTGTACTACGTACGCAGGAGGGGAGGGGGGCGGGGAAAGAGAGCTGCTGCCAGATATTGCCTTCATTCAGAACCAGTGATGGCTGCACTCTGGATCATAAAACAGTTCTGCTAACCAGATGCAGTTTAAAACGCTACGTCTGGTTATAAGTTGTTTTTATTAATTCTGCATTTTTTAACTACATGCACCGTATTTCTGTGCCTCAGCGCTTCGGTGCGCTGCTGCCGTGCGCTTTTTTCAGGTGCGCAAAATTACGTTACTTGTAATTTGGTTGCGCGCTTTCATTTTAAAGAACTTGTAACATCAGGAGGCTGATCTCAGACCGGTCAGCTCCTATGATCACTGTATAGGAGCCATTTACAGTTTTTATTTATGCATTTCCCCCCTGTTTATCCCTCGCACGCAGCGCACCATCGGGTAAAATCCTCCCACCTCACCGCCCAGAGCGCACTGAGGAGAGCAATAGAGATTTGTCTGGTCGACTGAGATGAGAAACCTGTTGCTGTGAAAGGTGATATAGGTTATAAACTGTTACTGTCTAGAATTGCATTGAGCTGAAAAGAGAGGAGACATCAGCAGCTGGATCGTGCGTAAAGACGCAGCGGGAACCTCTGTGCGCTTCAGTGTTGCTGCTGAGGGTAAAATGTGGGACCGTATAGTACTGGGCTAATCATCGGTCACAGTACCCCAATCTGTACATACTTGCACTTATTTATTTATGCACCCCGGCATCATCTGTGCCATGTGAGCGTGTCTTTTCAAAGGTTGGAGAAGTAGTATCAAAAAAGAGAAATCATTTGAAACCAAAAACCGTGGAGAAATTGTTGTTTCTTAATAAAAATGCATGAAATCATCCAAGTTACACAAGCATTAGCCTATTCACTACCCCCTGCCTAGTTCCACAAGCACTTTCATTGTCCTCTGCCTGATTAAGCCCATGCCATTTTTCTAGAGTCACAGAAAAACATTATTACACAACATGCCATATCATGTCACTACTATTTTGGGAATAATTACACACAGACAATACATTGAAACAATGTTTTATTATACACATGTGTATACAAAATTTATGTAGACAAATAATTTGTCCTACACCTTTTGTGAAGTCATTCCCAAGAGTCATAATAGACAAAAATTCAATGCATCACACGTGTTAAGATCCAGCTGGCTGTGATTATACACCTGGCCAGTAGGTGGTGTCGTGTGCACATGAAGCATCAAGAAATGAACCCTTTCTCGAACCAGTTGGTTCAAGTGGTTCAATGCCTCATGAGGCTTCATCTCACCATCACTAGAGAGCAGACTGAAGGGAGCTTAAGTAGGGAGGATGGCAGGTGAACTGAGTCCAGGCTTGATTAGGAACGGCAGGTGGAACTAATGAGAAGGTGGAGTGAGAACTGGGCTGCATGAGAGGTGGAAAGTGCTGGAAAGTTCATGGGGAGATAGGCAGGCCAAAAACTGCAGTTAACATAATAGTTAACAAATATATTATTTTGCTGAAAACAACACTATAGATCCGTTTGAAGATATTTTTCTTGTGGACCAAATAGCTTCCTTGTATCATTGTTATAATATCAAGTCCTCTAAGTTATGTAGTTAATGTCCAACTAAACAAAATTCAACACATTACTGGTCAACTCCTTGTTCCACTTTTCTTATGGTTAAATTAGAATTTGTCTTTTAAACCTCATTCGTCCCTGTGTTTTAAACAAGTTTAAAGTTGCAATTCCCATAGAAATTTAAAATTCTCTCTCACATGAAATAAATCCAAAGTACTAAATCTCCCATTTACACTGCATTAGGAATGAATTTCATGTATTAATCTCCAAAATACTTTGTCTACCAGATCATCACTTACTTCTTAACTTTATATGAGTATCATCTTTGCAATTCCAAGATTGATCAACTAGGTTGTGTTCTGCGTATAACTCGTCATTCTCAATTTGCCTGTTGTAAATCTGTGGAACTTACATCTATCCTGCTCGGTAATTGAATTTTTTATCCTTCATTACTTTTTAAGTCAGCATATTTATGGTTAGTAAAACTGTTTTCATCAAAATAGTGGTTTTGTTTCTCATCCAACTGTTTGAGTAATTGTTCAATTGAGTTGGATAGTTTTGCCAGATGGTGCGAGCAAGGTCCATGGCGACCCCCCTTCTTACCTTGTCGACAATTTACTGGAGTCATGAAAAAAGAAAAAAACCCAAAGAGACAGATGTGGACCTGAGCTGAACAGTGTTTTACCTCCTTCCCTCTTTTTATGTTTCCATATTATTTATGAAATAGCGGATAAATTGTATTTTTCCTTATTTTTCCTATACTGTTTTTATAGAGAAGTAAGTGCACCCATCTCTAGAAACTACATATTTATCTACATTTTGGATATCAATTATGACAAAGATAATAGGAATGTCAAACTGACACTACAGGTCTCTTCCGAGTTTAAAGGTAATTCAAGCAAATTTGTGGTTCTCTTTTTAATAATGTGTCACTCCTTCATTATTCCCAAAATGTCTTAAACACTATTTTCTATTAATTTTTGACTCAGTGCTATTTTTAGTGTTTACATAATGTAGCCATGCTTGCAGACTAAATCTGTTTCAAAATTCATAAAAGTCATTAAAGTTTCCAATCAACTTGTCTAATTCAGTCACAATGTGACACACTGGTATTGAATATTTTTTTTCTGTAATCATTATAACCTACTATCCTCTTCTTCAAAATCTCTATTTCTAAATTAACAGTGCATGAGGTAATTAATAACTTTGTCATGGGAGAACCCATCATCTTCATTATTCAAAACTCTACAGGTTTAACTTAAAAAATTTAAAGTTTAACTAATTTAACTGATGTGGAATTTCCATTAATAATTTCACCGTACAATTTGACTTTACCCACTTATGTCATTTTATTACATTTCAGTAACTTGTTGCCGTTTTCAATAATTGTTTTACTTTACATTTTAGACACATTTGAATTGAATGGGTTTTTCTAATCCTTCTGGTGGACTTTCAGTTTCCTGGGTTTCACAAAAATCCGTGTGCTGCAGCTCTCTTTCCAGGCCATTGTCAACGGATGTGGAGACCGTTTCCTTCTGCCCAGCCGTGTTTCCTGCTGGCCTGAGCGTCCTTCGTTGTTTTATGAACGAGCAGGCACTGTGCCAGTGCTCTGGAATTCATGCAGGAGTATTATTCTTTGCTTTGTAATCCATAATTCAAGCTTCCATCTGATCGCAAAGTGACAATTCAAGGGTATTTTAATCCAATAAAGAAGATTAGAAGGCTTCCCATTTTGGTCTACACTAATTTAGTCAACCCAACTGATGACAAGAGGGTTATTGGGGGGGTCTGTTCTTTCTCACTCGCTCACTGACAGGCAAACCAGCCCTTCAACGCAACAACCCAACTGCCAAAAGTTTTAGCACCGGGCTCAAATTCACTACGCAGTACCTCTCCAACGCTCAATCACACTGATAAGAACCCATACAAAAAGTCAGCTTTGCACATGCAGCTAATCAGACAGGGAACCCTTGACTCACAGCACATACACTCACTTTCATCTCACTTTCCCGGGAACTAGTGACTTAAGTGACTTTTTCTAATGGTCCAGATGCCCAATTTTCTTAATTTCTTCATGTGCGCACATTCAATTTAGCTCTTATTGTAACAGACTCTTACAGAGAAGGAGAAAATGAAAAAGAGAAAAAAAAATGTTGACGTGCTTCAGAACAGGCCTACTGTTTCAAATCCTGCCGACAACGGCAATTATGTGGGAGAGGATGGGACCTTAAAAAAGATACAAAGACGAGGCGAGACAGAGCAGCTTCTTCTCTTAGAGAACACCAGGGGGATCTTCATCCCAGACTTACAGTCACATCTTCATTCAGCAGAATCCCCCCAATCCTCTCAGTTTTGGTCCGTGAGGCGGACACCGTGTCTACTTTAAAGACTAATCTTAAAACCTTCCTGTTTGAAAAAGCTTATAGTTAGAGTGGCTCATGTTACCCTGAGCTACCTCTATAATTATGCTGCTATAGGCTTAGGCTACTGGAGGACATCAGGGTCTATTTCTCTCACTCTACTGATTTCTACTGTTCTCCAGCTTTGCATTACTTGTTGTCATTTCAGCCTTTAACTTTTTGTTCTCTGTCTTTTTTTTCTTCATGGTAGGTACATCTAGTCTGACGTTCTGTTAACTGTTAACTTTTTTTTCTTTCCTTAATTGCTTGTTGTACGTTAAAGGAAGTGTAAAAAACACCATTCAGCATTGATAACCATTCCATAGAGTTCCATGACTCTAACCTGTGGTGGAAGCCAAACTATTGTTAAGATACTGTAACACTGAAAATTGAATGATACATTATTTTTCATTTTCTCTTAGATAAACCTATAATGAAAGGCAACATTGTAATAAAATGTTTTCCCCTAAAAAAATTATCTTTTATGTTCAGTTTGTCAAGTTCAACTTTCCCACAGTGTCAAAATCATGCCGTTGCAGTTTACAGAATTTAAACCACAAAGCCCAACAAGACATTCACAAAATTCCAACTACCAATATAAGCACATTTATTCAGTGTTTAATATTTAAGGTTGACTAGCATAGAAACTTTACATTTTTAATCTATGTGGAGAACCCTTTCCAGGAGGAAAAGACAGGAAAGCATTCGATTGAGGAATGAAAAAAAAAGGCCACTGACCTAAAATTGTTAATACTGTCAGGATTTAATTTTGATCGGGTCTTTTTACTGTTAGTTTTCAGTTCCATCCCTCCATCTGTCCAACCATCCCTACCTCGATCCATCTCTCCCGCCCTCCCTCCATCCATCCATCTGTCAGTCCATCCATTCATCCCTCCTTCCATCCATTCATTCATCCATCCATCCATCCATCCATCCATCCATCCATCCATCCATGCATCCATGCATCCCTTCCTCCCTCCCTCCATCCATCCATCCATCCATCCATCCATCCATCCATCCATCTTTCCGTCCTTCCATCCATCCTTCCCTCCATGATCAGGTCACCTGGGCAACAGGTCCAGGTGACAAACTCACCAGCAACATCCTCCAGCTCATTTTAGGAAAACCAAAGAAGTTCCTAGGCCAGATGGGATATGTAGTCCCTCCATAGATTTCTGTGTTTACTCTGGGGTCCCCTCTCATTGGGGCATATTCAGAAAACCTCCAAATGTAGGAGATCAGGGGGCATCCTGATCACATTGAAGGTCCAAACCCTTCAACTGACTCCATTTGTTGCAGGAAAGCAGCGGGTTCAGCCTAACTCTATGGCAGAGCCTTGCCACCGTCTGGAGGAAGTTCATTTTGGTCAAATGTATCTGGAGTCTCATTCTTTGGGTCATGATTCATACATTAGGATTCCTCGCCTTATTTCTAAGGCTTAACCCTGTAGAGGAGGATCATTTCCCCGCTTAGGTCAGGGGATCCATACTTCATGTTTATAGATGAGGGCTGGTACATAGATAAAATATTTTTATAATAAATATAATTCAAACCGCACATGACAGTGTTGCTCAATTGCAAAATGCAGATTCATAATTTTTTTTTTAAATGAGACCACCAGATATTGAAAACAGAGAAGCAATCAATCAGAATACTACTTTCTCCAGACATTAGATTCTGCACAAAATATGGCGACATCTGTTCCCAATTAATAATGTTTGACAAAACAGAACATTTAAAACTTTTTGTCTATGTAAGTAGAAATGAGAATTTAAGGATTTGGGACCAGATAGAAGCTTCTTTGAAAGAGTGTATAAACCGTTAGCTTTGACCAGTATGTGAAAATATAATTTTTAACATTTTTGTAATTTATGATCATAAAAGCATGATGTTGCCTCCCTGATTGCTACTCACATAACAAATCTTAGTTTAATTAATAATTGAGGAATAATGATAAATCCTTTATGCTTTGCAGCATTCCTGGAAGTCAGTATTAGCTTTTGAATATTTGCATAAAAGAGCCTAAAACCTCACTGTATTTTATTTAGATTTTAGCTGACAGTCCAACTCAACATACTGGGGGTAATTTGTAAATAGTTCTCTATTTTTATTCTCATCAGAAACTAAAAAGTAAACTATAGACTATAAAATCCTCTTACTCAACATATTGAAGAAATACATGCCTTTGCAATTACACTGGCAACTATTTTGAAGTATCAATTTGACAAATGTAGAGAAGCTATTGTTGTGGTTTTTGCTGTGCTCTCTTTCAACTTCTTGTCCTACAAACTTAACTCTGAGTGTATCTACTTAACTGTCTTTCTTTGCTAGACACAGCCACCTGTAGAGCTAGTCCGCCAATACATTGCTTCTTCATCACTGCAGATGAGCGTTCACACTGAGCCTGGTTCTGGTTCTGCTGGAGGTTCTCCTCCCTGTTAATGGGGAGTTTTCCTCTCCACTGTCGCTTCATACATGCTCAGTATGAGGGATTGCTGCAAAGCCATCAACAATGCAGACGACTGTCCACTGTGGCTCTACGCTCTTTCAGGAGGAGTGAATGCTGCTTGGAGAGACTTGATGCAACCTGCTGGGTTTCCTTAGAGAGGAAACTTTCTGACCAACCTGGAGGATTTGATGCAGTCTGACTTTGGAAAGAGCCTTGAGATGACACGTGTTGTGAATTAGGGCTTTGAAAAAAATACTTACAAGAAAATACTTTTGGCCATTGTTGCCAAGCCAGGTTTGTTCTTTGCAGTCCTGGCTTTATCCTCAGGGTCATTGTCCTACTAGTAGGTTAACGTCTGCCCCAGTACAGGGGCAGTACAGGTACAGAGTCTTTCACAAGTGAACGAAAGCACCACCCCCCACACTGATTTTGCCACCAATGTTTTACCATGTTTATGGTTTATTCTTGGTGACAAGCCTCCCACTTCACATCGTGGTGAGCATGTATCAAAAAGTTTATAAAAATGAAATGACAAAATATGGAAAGGCTCAAGATGAATAGAACCTTTTGAATTTGTTCTGCCTAGGTGAGAAACCCAATTCAGAGTAAATGCATCTAAAGCACATCACAATAATTTAAAGTGTCTAGTGGGACTACAGTAGTGGATCCTGATCCATAAATAGGAAAAAGAGTCATACTTCACTCATGCAGTTATTTTTTTATATTTTTTTTAAATGCACAAACTCAGAAAAATGTTGCAAGGATTATTTTGTTAATGGGAACTTTGAATCTTAAAAAAAAAAGTATCAAAGTCCAAAATCTAAAAAAATACAGATGAAAAAGGAAAAACTCATTTAAGGACACATGCTACAGAAAATCCCACAAACAACCAAAACAGTTCACGTCATTATTTCTGACCATTATAGTTCTTATTTATTAATTGTGACTAAAACAATAAAGCGGTTTATACTTTTCTTAAAGATGTTTAAATCTAAACTCCTAACTGCTTAATGAGTTTATTGCATCAGGAACTTGGACCAAAAATCTGGAGCCATTCGGGTTGTGAAAGCCACCAACATTTAAACTACTTTAAAACATTCTAAGGCAACGACGGTGAAAAGGTTTCAGTTAAAAATCATTAATGAAGATAAAACAAAGTTCCCAAAATCACAAACTGATAACAGGTTAAAGACCTCACAGCTCATCTCTGGCTGTGTTTGGACCCAGAGGACTTGGTGCCTCCGTTGTCATGGCTTGAGCGGCCCTGATTGCAGATTTCATAGCCGTCTCGATCCAAGCGTGAGGGAATGCTGTGTGCTCACCAGCAAAATAAATCCGGCCCTCGTTCTTGAAGAGCTCTTTGGCGTACTCCACGTTCTGATAGGGTGTAAAGAGAGCGAAGGCGCCCATGCTGTGAGGGTCCAGACTCCACTTCTTGACCAGCACGCCCGTGCAGAGAGACCTGACCTGTTCGCCGTGGATCAGTTCCAGGTCTTTCAGGACCACCTCTTTCAGCTCTTCATCTGTCAAACCCACCAAGTTGCGGGAGTCTTCAGCCCAGGTGTAGGAAGCCAGGAGGACGCCGATCTTTTTGTTTCCTGGGAATCCATGACTGGGGTAGTAGATGAATCGAGAGGGCCGGTCTGTGATGGTCTTTCCTCCATAGATGCCTTCTTTCTCCCAGAATCTCTCGCTGAAGGTGAGGACAACTTTGGTGGAGCTTCCATAGTGGACATACCTCATAGCCTCCATTTTGGGCGTGGGGAGAGGAGGTTCAAAATCAATAAAGAGAGTTGCTTTGGCAGAGGATGTGACCAGAACAGCATCAGCTTCGATGCTCTCGAGGCTGCTTTGTGCGTTTTCAGGCTGATACGACACTGTCACTGTTTCTTCTGACCGGCTGATCTTCTTGACTTTAGCGCTGAAAATGGTGGTGGTACTTTTAAGGGTACTGAACAAAGTTGTGGGGATCAGATCCGTCCCACCAGTCACTTCATCGTATCTGGAGATTAAAGAAAAATTTTAATTGTTACTAATTGTGTTCAGTGGGTTTCTTTTACTTTTTTACTTTCTTTGTTAGAATTTTGCCCTCTAAATGTAAAACTGTGTTTAACAATCATTCAGAAAATAATTTAGTAGATTTGGATGCATTCAAGGCAGCAAATGTTTGATTAACCTCGGCACATTTCAACTCTTAACAAATATCAATGACCTTAATCGTACATCATGATTGAGTTTGTTCAAAAATTAGATTTATAGGTGACGTTTCCAGATGATTACTTAGAGAGGGCATCTAGATAAGTGTGATCACTAACATTCTCTACCTTCAAACCAATTACCTAGACCTAAATCACCCAGGTTATTAGTACAACTAAGACTTTTTTTGTACTTTATGCTTAGAAACGTTGCTTTAAAACGTTTCTTCAATCAAGATTAAAAACCTTTTTGTCTAAAGATAACTTTAAATTATCTTACTGTGGAAGTTTGTATTTTAACTTGTCTCATATCTTAACCTGCTACTACTGTTTCCCTGCTGTCTGCTTTCCTCTGTAATGTTTTCCTATCTTCTGTTCATGAACTGTCTTGTTAATAATATGTGCTACAAATAATCCTGCCTAAAGGTACAATTAAAACAAGTCCTTCTTTTAACTTTTTACAAACGTCACTTCACAATACTTTTGCGTTGTTTAACAAAGAACTGAGAAATAATGGAGGGAGAAATTTCTAAGTTGTTTAATATAAAAGCTTAAAGGTAGAGAGGGGTTGATAAAAAATTTTAACTAAACTGCAGTAGTGATTAATCAGAAAACATGTTTCAAAAGCCATTGACATAGATTTTTGCAGGAAGGCCACTACATGGCATTAACTGAGATTTTTGATCAGTGACTATAATTTGATCGTTTGATTCCAATTGAGGTCTATTTTAATGACGTCTTGTGATGCTGCAATGCCTGCTTTGTTGCAAGCAAAGGGGGATAATCTCTAGAGTAAATATTTTTACACATTTTAGTAAGGATATTAGTAAATATTTTGCTTGCTGATTTTGTTAGCAGACATTTAAAGCACTGTTTTAAATCCCTGCTACCAATCAAAAAGAGCCATTTAGTCCAACATAACCTACCCACCTGTTTTCTTATAAAAACTCTAACCCTACGTATCTTAAACCACATTTTATTTGAGACCAGATTTTTTTTTTAAACACAACCCTGTTTTGTATGTTTTCTCTGTGTATAGGGATGGAAAGTGCAAAGTTTGACATATTCTGCTGCTCAGTGACAACCATTTTCCTTTTGTTTTGACCATGAGCGATCACTAGCTGTCAAATGTCTATGATGGCAGAATTAATCAAGGGAAAAAAATGTCACCTTCTAACCCTCCTAGAAATGTAACACTTTCATCATTCAAGGTGGATGACTCTTCATCATTGTAGTAATAATTTTAGTCATCATGGGGTCATTGCTGCAACATTTTGCACAGATCTTATGTAAAATTCAAAGCAATTTCAATGATGTTCAATAAAAAATTGTGACTCTCATAGCACAGACAAAATCTATGAAAGCATTCTTTAATTGGATCTCTGAGGAAGGCAGCTAGAAGACTCCTCAGCGAGGCAATTCTCCTCACAATTCTCCTCACCACTGGTCTTTATTGGTACCTTATAAAACAATACTCTGCACACTCTCATCCCTTAAACAAATAATTTGTTAAGACCTCTGGTACATGGGGAATATGACATCAATATGTACTTTGTCACATAAAACATTTGTGTTTTTATCTTACGTCACACCGTCGCTGACATCATTCTCGAGGTAAATCATCTCAGTCAGAGCCTTGTCCATGATGCTGTTTTCATTCAGTATGTCGCCGATCATCCTAATGGCCTCTGAACTTAAATGGCTTCTTTCGTGCAGATATTGCTGTTGAGAAAAATCTCTTTTAGTATTTACTGTTCATACGAAAAGATATTAGGATAATTAAGAGAGAAACAATACAACACAGATGAATAAATAAATAAAATAAAATAAAATATATGCTACTACCTAATTCTGGATTAAACAAAATAAAACTTGCCTTTACAGAGAAGCGATCAAACTTCTTCAGCGCTGCATGCCACCCATATCTTTCTACGTAAACCTTCACCTACAGGATGCAAAATATGGATTAAGATAAATTTAACCCTTGCCCAACCAACATGTGAAAGAAGATTCACAAAACATAGAAATAGTCAGAGTTGTTTTGTGATCTTGTAAGAATCAGAATTGTTTATCAAAAAGCGCTGGGTGCTCTTTCATTTACCTCCTCCAAAGCCTCCTCCAGCAGAGCACTGGCTGATTTGTGCTTCTCATCAGAGGGTAGATTGTAAGGCAGGATGTCGGGGTTTTTAATTACTTCAGAAGTCCTGTGCTTCTTCCCATTCACCAGGTAATAGGTGTTTCCGTCAGTCATGTTGAAGGCATTCAAGTGAATAGGCGTTGTGGGAGTATTCAGCTGCCGAATTAACTGGCGGAGAATGCTGTTAAGAGATTTTATCATGGTGACTTTAACCTCTATCTGAGATTTTATTTCCAGGGACAGCTTTAAACAAATTAATCAACAGATTTTGATTCAGTCAGCTGGAAACATAATATATCTGAAACCATTTTAACTCACTGATGAAAAGATGGAATCCTCATGGCCCCTAATTCGACATACCAGCCCTCTTCTTCGTTCCTGTGGGTCAACACGCGTCCTCCAACTCGCTCACTCGCCTCCAATATGGTGACCTGATTTAGAAATAACAAAACAGATCATTAAATGTTGCGTATAACAGATCAAGGGAAAATTCCTAAGTTATTATGTCGCTGTGACAACAAATCTCAGAATTTGTCACAAAAACAACAAAATAAAATGACTTCTTATTTCGCTCGTACCTTATGTCCAGCATCTTCCAGCAGTTTGGCAGCAGTGAGTCCGGCCATGCCAGCCCCAACAATAACAAAACGAGACGGTGTTTGTGTTTTTGGGAGTCCGTTTTCAAGTATGTTCTTCAGTTTCTCATAGTCTGGATCCTGTAAATATTGATTCCAATCTCCATCTAGCCTGGCAGAAGAAGAAGAGTGACTTTGTTGCAGAGTCAGCAGCAGCAGCAACAAGCCGAAGGCAACTGGAGGTACAAAGAGCAAAATAAGTCACAAGCATTTGTTAGCATATCAGTGTATTTTTCATGTTAGCATATCAGTGTATTTTTCACCTTCAGCGAGTGAATAGATAATCTATCCATCCATATGATACAGTAAAACCCTGTCCCTTCACACTCTAACATTCTTCCTCAGCACCTTTCTGAGTGCTTCTCAAACCTTCTACCCACACTGGTCAGCCTAAACTATTTATCTGGTTAGTTTCAAATTTTCACCTTCTGATATTAATCCCTTTTGAATTAAGGCAAGATATACTGTATAAAAACATTGCACTGCATGTTTCCTTTCTCAGTTTTTACCCAAGAACAATTTTTTTTTCAACTCAACACTCCCCATTTTTCTGGACTTCAGAGCGGGCCTAAAACTAGTCTGGTCTGTGCTCACCCCTACTTTTCAAATCAAAATCAAAATCAAATTTCTGTTGCTGAAACACTGCTGCTAAATTAAATAGTTTTAGACTTGATGAATAAAATACTCACAGAAATGCTGTTTTATTTCAATTTGGTTCATGGTGTTGTCGGGTTGCAGGTCCTTTCTGATGGATAAACACATTGATACAAATATTAGACAGACAAGCCCACAGTGCAGAGTTAAAATATAAAATATTTTTATGTTTGTTTGTTTAGGAAATATGTTTATCTGGTATATTGCTAGTCAATTTAACTTGCAACATGTATCTAAAAGGTTTTTAATTATCTGAATAATATTAGTAAATATGTTTTCTATATTAACTTTTTCCACAACTCAAATTGTACTGTGACAAAAATGTGTAGAAACAAAAACATCTTTTTGCTGCTTAAAATTTTTAATTTCATAGTTTAAAATTATTAAAGCTTTTAAACAACTACTATAACCTCTTATTTTGTGGGACATATGTTTCTCTCTAATTACAAAGACTGACAATTGTGACAAAATAAATATTTCTTACCGGTCTGCAGTTTTTCAGAAGCAAGGACCCAGAATTAATTTCTGTGCAATGAACCCATCCTCTTATATACCTGAAAGAGGGCGGAAAAGGAAGATAATGATCAATCAGGTTTTGTAAAGTTGCTCAATATTCATTGGAAAAGAATAGTGTTGTGTTGTGTGTGTACTTGAGCAAGAACATTTTTTGCATGTTTTACTACTAAGCTGAGGATGTTTTTCTTAGGCTAGGCATTAGGTTTATGACTAAGGTGTCAATTACATTCAGGGGAAGATTAGGCGTTATGTATGTACTGATATGGGTTAGGTTTAGGTTTAGGGTTGGTTCTCTGAGTTAAGTTTTTTTTCATTTGTGTCCCAACTGTGTATTGAAATGTTTTGAATTGTTTGCTCATTAAACTTCTCGTCCACACCAACATGAAACTGATTTTCCTGTGTCTGTTCTCTGGTTTTATTCCATCACATTCCATCATATCGCCATCTTCTTTTTTAATCTGCTGTCATCTGAATGATTGAAAAACACACATACACACATAAACTGGTGTCTCTGATCAAAGTTACATGTTAATTTTTCATTATTCATATTGATGATAATTTAAAAACTTTCAGTATGAAGAATTTAAATTTTACTTGACTTCACCGAAGTGGCTTGCCATCATTCTCCAGCTAGACTCCAACAAGTCTAGCTGGATAAGTTCACACAAGTGCGTCCATTTTAGTCAGCTTTGTGCTGCCGTCAGAAACAGACATCTCACCCCCGACATTGCTGCAACTTGATCATAATGTGTTCATATGAGTTGTGACAAATTACTGGACTTATTAGCAGAGTTATTAGCTGCATTACTTTTACAGCCCCACACAATAGATAAAGTGTGAGGTCAGGGCGACCGGAGCCCATTAGGACTCTGCACTCCACTGTGGTGTAGCGCATGGACTTTCTCTGGCTTTAAGTGGATGTCTGCTCTAGGTATTTTCATCAGTGGTGGTAATAACAGACCTTCTTCGCTTGGTTAGCCAAGAACAGATCCTCTCCTGGAGGAATGATGGCTCAGTGGTTAAAGCAGCATGTTTCTGTTCTTGAAAGGCTGCAAGAACCTGGTTTGATTCCCACAAACTGCCACCATGGGTCTCTGAACAAACCCGTTGAACACAGATTGCTCCCCATGCACCACTCAGTGTAGTAACACATTACACACTAAGGGATGGGTTAAAAGCAGAGGTAAATTCTTCCTCTGAGGGACTATAAAGGTACTTTCTTTTGGTGAAACTAGCAATGGGCAGCTTTTATTGTGCTCCATGTTGGAGAGAAGTGACTGCCATAAAGCAAAATTCTTGCCATGCTCTTTTTGTAACACTGCTCCCGCACCAATTGTCAGGCCATGGTCAAGTGAATGAAGCACTTAAAAGAACTGTACAGCCAAAGCTGTCATATTCTGATGTCGTCATGTTTTTCTAAAGTATGTATTAAACAAAATAGCATCCAAGTCTTTAAAATTTGGCAAAATTCTACCAGCAGTTATGCTACACAAATACATATCTTGAAAATGGAGCCAAACTTGTTATCTGCACTTGCAGAATTGTGTTGTACATATGTTTCTCTGGAAATTGAGCAATATCGTTTTACAGCTGATCTGAGATATAACGGACCGTCCTGCCTTTCCATGAAACTATAGGTGTGGCTTGAGAAGCAGCACTTGCAGGTATCATAAACTTCCTGTACATTCCCACACTTACACATAACAGCACATATTTCAGACTGTGTAACAGAAGGTTTAGGTAAATAAAGCATTTAACCATTACAATTAGATCATGAAGTCTTCAGTGCATGCAAATGTTTACAAAAATTGTACATAGAAAGGGACCATTTCTTTCAGCTCACATTCAACACTAAAATGTACATTAAGACATAAAAAAGTACTTCAGCATTAAGGGTGGATACCGAATTTGGTACTCTTATAGGCACCGACTGAATCCCTTTTGTACTACCGAGTACTGATTCTCGTAACACACGGTACCGTGTTTCGGTACCTAAATGCATCACTGTGACACTGAGAGAGTGGAAAAGTGAGCGTAAACTTGAACACGTCATTACACGCACAAGAGTGTAATGACGTCAGTAGCCGCATGGCGAAAGTATGGCTTCGCTTTTCAAAATGCGCTGCAGATCACGCTCGCTGCAATATTTGTGAGGTGAAGTGCAAGGCCAGCGGCAGGAATACGTCTGTTCTAAGGAACCACCTGGTCGCTGCGGTTTGTTTTTCTTCAAACTAGAAAATTTCTCGCTATATTTAGCGGCTTTTCGGACCCATCCAGCGACTTTTTTCAAAAAGAAGCAGCTAGAGAAAATCTAGCAACTCTCTTCTGTTATTGGTGACTTCCCACTCGCACGCTAATCGTTTATGGAGTCAATGTCTTGGGAGAGCGGTGAGTGCTGCTGTGAACTCCTACCCAACTTCTCCAAGCCCTGTCTCACAGACAGAAAGACAGACAGCCAGATGCTGCTGCCTCGTCCTGAAACTTGCCGGTAGTCTCATACAAGCCTTGCGTTCAAAAACTCAACTTAAATGATTGGCAGCTGAGGAGGGGATGAGCGGCTGAGATCTCATGAGAGCTGGGGGTAGGTAAAAATGGTGGTATACACGTAATATCACTCTGATCCACCCAAGAAAGAACAAGCCTATAATTTCTGAGTATTTTAAAAGCATTGTAATTATGAAGCTGAAACGTATCACAACCACAAACACAACAACAACCAAACAGTCCTGTTCCAGTTCAACCAGTGCTGCTTCCACTACATCTCCAGATAGGAGCTACAGCGACGTTCTGGAATCCATAGATAAGAAGATAACTAGCTTGAATGCTCCACTGAAGACGCCATCTCCTCTGCTCTTCACCTGAGTCTAACACACCTGGAGGAAAAGAACACACACGTGCGGATGCTGTTCCTGGACTTCAGCTTGGCATTCAGCACCATCATCTTTCAGCTTTCAAACTAGAACATCTGGGCTTCAGCACACCTCTTTGCAACTGGCTGCTAGACTTCCTCACCAACAGACCTCAGTCGGTCCGGGTCGGATAGAACACCTCTAATGGACCCTTGGGGTTCCCCAAGGGTCCATCCTGGGTCCCCTCCTTTTCAATATCTACATGCTCCCTCTAGCTCAGATAATAAAAAATAACAACATCAGCTACCATAACTATGCAGACGACACACAGCTCTACATCACCATGTCACCAGGTGACTATGAACCAGTTCAAGCACTGAGTAAATGCCTACAAGAAATCAATACGTGGATGTGCCAAAATTTTCTTCAGTTGAATAAAAACAAAACAGGAGTAATAACATTTGGACCAATAGAGGAGAGATCAAAAGTTAGCACACAGCTCCAGCTGCTTCAGCTAAAAACCACCAATCAGGCCCGAAACCTGGGTGTAGTGATGGACTCAGACCTGAACCTTCAAAAGCACCTAAAGACAGTTACAAGGTCGGCTTTCTATCACCTGAAGAACATTTCCAGGATTAAAGGACTAATGTCTCAGCAGGATCTGGAAAAACTAATCCATGCGTTTATTTTTAGTCGATTAGATTACTGCAACGGTGTTTTCACAGGTCTGCCTAAAAAGTGGATCAGACAGCTGCAGCTGATCCAGAACACTGCTGCCCGCGTCCTCACCAAGACTAAGAAAGTAGAGCACATAACCCCAGTTCTAAAGTCATTACACTGGGGCCCTGTATCTCAGAGAATAGACTTTAAAATACTTCTGCTAGTCTATAAATCCCTGAATGGCTTAGCACCTAAATACATCACAGAGTTGTTATCGGTGTATCAACCATCCAGACCACTAAGGTCTTCTGGCTCCAGCCTACTCTGCATACCTAGAACCAGAACTAAACAAGGAGAAGCAGCATTTAGTTCCTATGCTCCATTTATCTGGAACAAACTTCCAGAAAATTGTAAAGGTGCGGAAAGCCTGAGTTCCTTTAAATCAAGATTAAAAACACATTTGTTTAGGATTGCCTTCAACTGTTCTAGTTAACTGAATCACCACTTCTTTGTTCTAATTTCTATCTACATTTTATTCCTACTTGCTTTTATTCTGTTTTAATTTGCTATATTTTAATCATGTAAAGCACTTTGCATTGTCCCTGTACTGAATTGTGCTATATAAATAAATTTGCCTTGCCTTGCCTTGCCTTGATGTCATCACCCTCAGCACGGGCTCCCCTCAGGGCTGCGTCCTGAGCCCCCTGCTGTTCACTCTTTTATCATGCGCTGTGCAAGGTTAAAAGATTAATTCAGGTCCCGATCCAGCAGTACGTCTCACAAATCCAGTTGTTTAAAACTTTTAATTTTTGCATTCACTGTAGATGTTTGATATTTCAGAAGGAGTCTTCTTTTAGTCATCTGTTTTTTTAAGAGCACTTCACCTCTGTATAATATTGTTTTCCTACCCCTAGGTAGAAGGAGGTCAAATGGCTACGGTTTGAAAATACATGGATGTTCTGACAATCTATTACGGTAAAAGAAACAGATCTTTTTTTTTGTAGAGATTATTAGAGTTATTAATAAGTGTGACACTAGTGATTATAACAACAACAAATAATGACAGGACTGTTTTCCCTACTAGATAGATTCAGTAAAGTTGTCTATTCTTCTCTGTTTTCTCATTATGACACCAGAGCAAAAGATAGATGCACTTTAAGCCTTCTACACATCTTCAACAGTGCTCTCAGAAATTGTGAAGGGCTCTAAATATATAATTCTACAATGTTAAAATTTGGAGTCCTGGAACAGTTTCAATATCCTTATTTTTTCATTTGCTTTGATTCTTCATAGCCTTTTTTTCATAGCTTCTAAAGAACAAGTCTTGAGACTGTTATGGGAATTCTAAACAATAATAACTGAGATCCTATCTTTACTAAATGAGGAGACGGCGGTGATGAAGTTCCAGCACTTTTTTTGAGAAACAGAGCAGAGATCACATAGATGGAAAGTAATTGCACCCCACGGTCCCGCTGCAGTCTTCGTCTGCCCTGTCTCTGCCTGTCTCGCTTTCAGCTCTCCCTAATACTGCACAGTGGCCTTGGCTTGAGACAAAACAGAGACAGTCTATCCTAGACAATAATCATTCTACGCAGCATTTGCACAACATTTGGCCTTGCAATCAGCAAACAGTGGATCTTATACACAGCCGTCGTGTCCACAGGCCTCCTGTTTCTGAGTGGTGTGAGGCCATAGTGACTTCAGAATAACATTTTTTATAACAGAGACATTAACTGCTGTATTTGTGTGGCAGTATATCAATCAACTCGGTTTATGACAGCAGTTCTGTAGACACACCTTTGTTCTGTGGAGATTGTTGTATGTCGACATGTTTCCATGTCACAAAATTTACATTTTTACATGTTGAAAATATACTAATAAATATCAGGTAGCAAAGATAAAAAAATATGTCAAGTTACTTTTTTTTAATTTACTAATACATTTGTCAAACAATCCTTGAAGTAGACAAAGAAAGGCAGTTTTCCAGGGAAATTCACAGAGTTAACCGTCTTCAGCCTAACTGCCTTTCACAAGAAAAGGTCAAAGAAATTCCAAGGAAACTAATGAAGATAAACTGTTGGAGAATTTGCTCGACACCTTCATTCTGTGGGATTATATGAAACATTAGATGACCGTTCATACTGAGCCCGGTTCTGCTGGAGGTTTATCCTTCCCGTTAATGGGTGGTTTTTCTTCCCACTGTCGCTTAATGCTTGCTCAGTATGAGGGATTGCTGCAAAGCCATGGACAATGCAGACGACTCTCCCTGTAGCTCTACGCTTCTCCAGGAGTGAATGCTGCTTGTCGGGACTTTGAAGCAATTAACTGGTTCTCTTATATAAGAAATGTTTGACCAATCTGTATAATATGATTGATTTTGACTTTGTAAAGTTCCTTGAGATGACATGTTTCATGAATTGGCGCTATATAAATAAAATTTAATTGAATATGCGGTAAATGTCATCCTTTTATAGGGATGCGGTTTGACGTAAATGGGAACATAATATCTTATTGTGCACATGGACCACTCCGGACCAAGACTCCTTCCTCCCTAGTTGGAAGGGTGTGCGTGTTTAGGAAACAGCCCAACAGCTGCTTTAATTTCTGGTAAGGGACTTTTTTTACTGTGAATAACAGGAAATAGCTAAACAATCACCCATGTTATCATTCCAGTGTTTTTTGAGACACAGAGCCAATAGTAGTTCAACAAATGTTCCTTTTGCTTTATTTGACCTCTGCTATGGTACACTAAAACATTCCAGAACTGGTCACTCTTTGGTTTCCAGTTATTATTACAAACAGAATTCAAACATGGCAATAATAAAAGATCAGGCAGTTTTCTTTAGTACCGTACCAATTTCTACTATAAAATCAAACTGGAAGTTGAACATTTCTATTCAGTTGTAGTTAGTGTAATGCTTTTTTTGTTTTGTCTTTTGCATGTTGCACCTTAATACGAGGAAAATGCCAGTGTTGTTTTTAAACAGAGACACGCATTTGTTAATGCTAAAGATTTTATTTGGTAAATGGTTAGACGTGTAAGGCGACTTTCTACAGTGTTAAAAACAGACGGCATCTGAACTTGCACTAGAATCAAAATCAAACTTTTATTTTAGTAAGCGATTGGGTTATTGTTTTGGTTACATTAAAGCAACAGAGCAGAAACACAGAAGGAAAACCCAGAAATAACACAGTAATGGCCACATTAGCCTGTGTCTGCTGAGGATTCGCTGTTCTTTCCAGACTAATAGAGAATGATCCCACAGACGGACGGGAGCTTCACGTCACACTGCTGGTCATCCAGACATCCTGAGCCGCTCCCTGTGGACAGAGAAAAACAACAATTATTTGGCCACAGAGGGTTGTATTGCTCTACTTTACATATCGCTGTTCTGCACAACGTTTTGCTCATGAATAGAAGTGACGTTTGATTTACCATCAAAACTGATCTGCAAACAGTTGTTCTCATGGTGGGCCGATTCTCCACGGCAGAACTTAGCAAAGCCATCAAAGACAGAATAATCCCCCCAGGACCAAGAAGAATCCTGCAAGATCAGATTAAACTGAGTTTAGTTTGGGTCTATTTATAAAATCTTGTTTTAAACTCTCTAGTGATGAATTAGCTACCCCTGATGCTTTGCTGCCTCCAACCCACACGTGTCCATCATGATGGCCGGCATTTTTCATCTCCTGATGGATCTCATCAGCTTGAGTGTCACTATACACAGCAGCGAATGAACCGTCCCCTTTGGAGTCACAGTTTTTCTAAAAGAAGGCAGAAGGCGTGCAGTGTTAAAAAGAACAGACATAGAGAACAGCAGCACTTAAGATAAGTTAGACTTCAACAGCCACATTCTAAATATTGTTTTTAAACGGCCAATCAAAATCAGCAGGCAGGTCTCTCAGAAAATGTATTGGCTGACAGTCATGTTCACATAAGTCAATGGTCACGTCTTTCTCATGCAACAAACCACAACATTACAGCTAGATTTTCTAGTTAGCTTTCACCTATAAATGGTTTGGGGATATCCCCCTAATTCTCCCCCCCTTTTGCCACTTTTCCAAGTAAAATTTCCAACTTTCTGCCAAGTTGGAAATTTAACACGGAATGCCCCCAGAGGTCAGAATTATTCAATTTCAAATTCAGATTTATTTATATAGCACCAATCCACAACACAATATGAGTTGAAAAATAACACAAAGCCCACTTTCAGGAATCAAGATGGCTGCTTCCTTCCTAAATATTGAGTATAACTTCATAATTTGACTGTTTTTAGAAGTTCTTTATTATTTAGGTAACATTTAGTCAGTCGTACAGATGCTACCTTTCAGTGATCATGTTTCAGTGCTGTTTATATGCACAAAATACTGTGCAGTACTGCGTTATTGTCATTGTTTTTATTTTAAAAGTGTAGAATTGCAGTTCTAGTTCAATTGAACAATTCAGCATGGCTTAAAAAGACAAAGATTTTGCAATTAAATGCTATTATAAAACACATTCTAAGACTTAGCTTGTCTATACTTGTACATTTCACAATGGCTTTGGCGTAAAGATCCATGTTTTTTTTTCTACTGTCAGGCGAGCAGGAAAATGGAACACTATCAACTGGGAGATGACGTCAGTGGAACGCATCGGTGCTTTGTTCTATGGAAGTGGGGAGGGCAGGGGCAAAGTCTGAGAGGTGTGCTGTTTGCACCAACAGATTGGAGGAACTCTGTGAGGAAACTCGAGTAATTTGCTGGAGATACAGAAGAGACCCTTAAACTGCAGCCTGTTGCAGCCGGTTGCTGCATGTGGTAACAGATTCAGCTCATTCCTGCGGTGATGTTCTTCTTTAAAAAGTTCCTGTCAGTTTAACAAACCTGCTTGAGTTGGCGCTAGGTAACATTTTGCATAAAGAAGAATGAAAGGTTTTGAGATTTTGCTGAATCTAGCTACAAAACGATAATTTGGCAACACTGCAAACCTCCCTGCAAACGCCTATATACAAACCGATTGACAGCTCTGGTTGGGCTGGCCAACCAGATACCATTGACAGACGGGGCCACCCCTATGGCCATGCCCCTGAGAATAAGCACAAGCTGAAGAAGCTGTTTGACCACAAACAATAGAAGGAATGAATGGGAAGCTTGAACGAAGCACAGCTGTTCCTGACATCATAAGCTCTTTTTTGGGAGAGAAAGAAAGGTCCAAAAATGTGAAAGTTTTAGGGAAAAATCTAAATTTCTGCAGTGAAGAGTCGTAGCCTTAAATCTTAAAAGTGAGAGCGCAATGGAAGCTGTGTTTTCATGTATGTATGAGTGTTAGCCTCCCCACAGAGAGGGATGTGAAGACCAATATCTATGCCTTGTGGACTGATCCAGTCATACATGCACAGTACATCTGTTACTGATGACTGTTGCTTGAAGCTTGGTGCCTTCCTGTTTGATTTTAATGAAACAATATGAAATAAAGGCTTATGCCGCAAACCATGTGACCTGCACTTAGTGTCAGGTGTTACAGGGTGGAGTCTGAGGCAGGCAGCAGGTCTGCATTAGCTTGAAGAGCAGAGGCAAACACAGGAATGAAGTCCTGGCTCACTGTGGCACCTCTAAATCTAAAAGTCTTCTTCTATGCTTCATTTTAAGATGACATATAGAGGAAGTTATCTTCTTTTATGCATTGTGCTGCATATGCGCACCTGGCTTGTGGCCTCTGCTTCATTCATTCTGGCAAATATGCTCAATTGGCTAAAACCAGAGAAACTTTAATTTAAGGTAGACATCTAAGGTCAAAGTTAGTGATGAAGGAGGAGAGGAACCAAGAGAGAGGGAGAGGAATATGAGCCAACAGAGGAGAGGATTGCAACGGATCCAGGAGAGGAAAAGGAGTGAGAATCAGAAAATGTCTCTAGCTCCCACCTCTTCTTCACTTTGTTTACATCAGTAGAAGGGAAATTGAATTTGGGCTGAAAGTTGTATTTACAAGATTAAATTGAGACTCTAGGTCTCTCTATCGATCGAGCAGCGCCGCCATGGTGCTGTGAGCATAGGTGCAGTTCATTTTACATATGGACTTTTAGCGCATATTCAGATAAGAACATGGAAACCGGGGCTGCAGGGGGGCTAAGATGTGTTGCCATGGCCGTGTTTACCTGCTGAATGTAACTGCTGTGAAACAAGCAGGACATAACTTTTTATTTCTTAGATTATTTTACTTTGGCGCTCTGTTATTTTTACTCTATGCTGCTCTACACCCGCCTGAGTCAAACTCAGATTTAGAAGCTGGTACATGAAATAAATAAAGTGAGAACACACACAGGTGGATCATCAGAGTTGAGTCCATGAATCCACCTGGATGGGCTCTGCTTCAGAGGCGTTTCAGGTTTTCTGTTGGGGTGTGACCGATCTGAGCATCTCTTTCTTTCTCTGACTCCAACTGAGCCACCGATGCACCTGAAAATCCTCAGGATGCTGTGTGTGACTTCAAATTCTGTTCAAAGGTTATTTCCATAGCCTTTGTTATGATGGTTGTTGTAACTGCAATTTTCTTTCTTTCTTTTTTTTTTTTTTCTTTTACATGTGTTCTGGTCATTTGAGCATGACTAAACATGCCCCCTTTATACAAGAGCTCATTGCTTGTTTTTTGTTGTTGTTGTTGTTGTTTTTAAGATTGAAGGTGCACCAACCCAGTTTGGACACAGAAGGGGCTTCCTAAAAAGTTTGGGAACCGCTGATCTAGACCACCGCAGAGTTAGATTTTGAAAGATAACCGCACAGATTTTGTCTTTGATCAGTCAGATTTTGTTTCTGATGCATTTCAACAGAAGAAAAATGTTCTATAGCGGAAACCCAGCCTGGTCTTTGTTTATTTGTTTTGGACTTTTCTGCACTAAATAGTTTCCTCTCCCCTTAGCCTCTTCCCTGTGAGAACCAGCTGCTTACTCTACTCATTCTGGGGGTTCCTCGGTACACATCGACTGTTCTGATCATCCCCCACTTTCATCATCTGGTTCGTCTTGTCACTGCCTGCAACCCCTGGTCAGTCTGTTTCTGCTTGCCTGCCTCACCTGCCATTACTCATCCGTCCAGACTGGTTTTGTCTGCCTGTGTTGTTTATTATTAATCATCCTTGCAATAAACTTATTTTTTTAAACTTAACTCTGTGTAGGGCTGAATGTCGGGTTCACCAGTATTACCTATTCCACAGCCTCTTAGTCCTATGCAGGTGACTGTGACTAAATTCGTAGAACAAGGGACCCATTTTCTTTCCAGCACTTATTTATGTTTCTATTAAATTTATAAAGCATATCTTATTAATTATATTTCATTAGGTGTATAATGCTTGAATTAAGCAGTCTTTTATGAGATATTTGGTAAATTAAAATTGAAAACTTATTGAAAACTATTATTACATTTTTTTTTTAAAAACACCATTGATAAATAATGAGAAGTGTTTCATATAAGTACTGTGAACTGTTTATACAGCTATATAAGGTTTTGTTTTAAACGATTTTAGTCTTAAGAAGTCTGTTACCTTGGCCTCCTCCCAGGTCATTTTTTCAGGAACAAAAAGGAGACACTGAGTGCTGTGCATTGTCCATCCTTCAGGGCAAGTGAAGCCATAAGGATTATTTCCCTCTGTGAATAAATACAGATATAAGCATTATATTACATCTGACAGTTTATAATATTTTGAATACATATAATGAGTGATTGACAAAATAGTAAAAATAAAAACTACTGACCAGTTCCATGCATCCAGTCCAAACCGTAATCTCAAACGACAAATATAAACATTTTGTCTGTCATATTTATGTCGACAAGTTAAAGTTTCATAAATGCAGTTAAACAGTATTAGAACCATACAAAATGTCCTTATTTTTTATGTTGACATGATGTACAAATAATAGTGTTAATAGATTCACCTGCAGGTAAAGAGGTGTCACCTCCTGGAGGTGTAGTCAGAGGATAGCCAGTGACTGGAAGGTCTGCAGACACAGAATGAAAAGTAGTTGAACACATGCTTGACTTAAAAAATAAATAAATAAACACACACACACATATATATATATATATATATATAAAAACAAAATGTTCTTGTGTCTGACTTCATCTTCCCCAGTTTTATATATTCTACAACTAAGTTACATGTATTTTTTGTGTATCCTGACAATAATATATTTTGTGAGTATTTTGTTTCATTTCATTGTTTTATTTGATCCTATTTAATTTACTTTCATTGCAGAAATGGCCTTTTAAAGCTAAGTTGTGCGACTTTCGGAATAATTTTCTGCAGCACCTCCTGAAAATGTCCAATCTAATTTAATCTGGTTTATTTATATAGTGCTCATTCAGAATTTTAGAATGCAGGTTTAGGAAACTTGAGTATTACCAACAGTCAATGGCTACATTCCACCGGCTTCCAACTGTCCCGTGTTAGCCGGTACGGCCCCTATTTTGAGCCAAATTTAAATGTCCCCGATTTGACACTCCTTTTACCATATTTTGATTGCAGCCTGCAATTTGTATATACAAACACTAGACAGCACTCCACGCCTTACTTTCCCAGACCACACAAAAAAGCTTGAGGATCAGGATAGGAGATGTGATAGGCATTGTAAAACCTAAGCCTGTGGACCTGCATTATCACACTAAATATGTTTAAAAGTGTTAAATCTAAATTAATTTAACAGTCTCTGAAGCTCAACTGCAGCTCTAAGGTCAGCAACTGTTGGGCTTTGTGTATTAATGCATGAGTGGTAAGGGCGTGGCAAGGTCCAGGTTGACTGATATGAGCAAACACAGCAGTTTGCAGCCAGTTATAGAGACAAGGGTGTTCAGATTCTCCTACTCTGGAAGCCCTTTTCAATTGTTCCGGACGGGACTCGCTGTCCGACCAAGAAGTTTGTCAGATACAGCCAAACCCAGCTTTGTGTAGAGGCCAAAACAACTTTATGCATCATAAAAGGAGGGTTGGAGTCCTTGTCAGGCTGATTCAGACAGAGAACAATCAAATGGAAGTGTAATCAGAAATTGAATGAAAACAGGTTAAGAGGAGTTTTACCTTGTCGTGAAATGGCAAACTAGAAGGCGAAGGTTGTGTTTTAATCCGTGGATTTTTGGTGGTCATTTGTGTTTTTGTTTTGGCTGTTTCTCTGTTAATGTTTCAAAACTATTGCCATATTCGGTTAAATTCTCTGTGTTCATTATTGTTATAAAGGTAATGCCATAAAATAAATGCATAAACTAGACCCCCTCCCACCCCCCACACACACCTTTCCTTGGATTTCCTGTATTACTCTCCTCCACAGCTGTTCTACATACACAGATTAGCCAATCCTGCATCCAGTCTCATTCTCCATCTTTACCTCAGTATTTAAGATCTTTGATTAACACTAATCATTGCCAGTTCATCCTGTTTTTTCTGCATGTTCTCTGAGTCCTACTCTCCTTGTTTTCTGTGTCTGTTATTAAGTTCATGTTGGTATATTGACCTGGTTCCAACCACACAGTACAAGGTAGGTTGTGGCAATGAAATACAGTTACAATTACAGGATTATGAAACAGGGCCTTTACCATGAAAACATTAAGGAATCCATTGAAATGAAAGATAACAAAAAGAAAATAGTGAACTATTGTTTTAAACTGGTCCATGTCCAAATTGCTCACCAGGCAGCAAATAAATGTTTGTAAATGTAATGCAGCCCTAGAATAGACAATCTACTATAGATGAACAAATAGCCTACAATCTCTCTGTTTATCTCAGTTTTATTCTCAAAAGCAAATAATATGGAGAGGCTTATAGATTTTAAATTTGCTACAGTGTAGTTACTGTTCATTTAACTGCAAAGACAAAAAGAAAACTCGAGGACATTACTCTACACATTTCTGCAGTAAATACTTACAGAGCACATGGGCCAAAGTCAGACAGATAAATCCAAAGCAAGACACACTCAGAAACTTCATGTTGGAGATGAATTAACCGCAACCTGTGGTGACAAATTCATTATGATGTGCAAAACCAAAAGCACATAAAACTGAGCGAACAATGAAGAACATCAACATATTTGTGGTACAGAATTACCTTATTTTCCTTCCTCTCCAGTGAGTCTCAGCCTGCAGCCTCAGTCTAGCTTTGCAAGATTTTCTATGGTGAGCCAGAAGGGACACCCTTCCCCTCTAAATACCTCAGTCCACAGGCACTGAAACAGGATCGGACATCCTCATTCAGTACCAACAAAGACAGCAAGGTAAACATATTTAATCTTTCTAATAACCCTTAGTAACAGTTATTAGAATGGACGACCTGTTTCACAGGAATCTAACAAATTGTAGCACTGAACAAACAACACCCTTGATAAATATTCAGTGACATCTTAACCATGTATTTACTCAACATTCAATAAAATGGAAGACTACATGTGACAAAAGGGAAACCCGAAAACTAAATGGGTACTGTTAAGCACCAACTTGCCTATGATACATTTAGGTTTAAAGTAATCTTTAAATTTTACAGAATATTTTTCATCTTACTGGAAGTGATATCAATGTCTAAAATGAGAAAGATGGTAGAGGGAGCTGGAGATCAGGGTGATGGCATAAGGCACATTCAAACTACAAGTGAGAAAACTCACACCATGTCTTGTTTTCTTTCTGACAGAGATATTTTGGACCGGGCCCAACAAAGTCACGCAGTTGCAATGCATCGTTTCAGGGCCCGTGTTGCACTGATATGATCAGATGACGCCAGGCTTGTTTGATGAGTCAAGAAATGTGTTTGTTGCTTTTTCGTTGACATGATCTCAAGGAGTGATAGTGATAGGCAGAAGGATCACATCACCAGCCTTTTCAAGGAAACAGGGAACAGATTTAATCTGAAGACGATGGAATGAAGGGAAGCTTGTTTTTAAGGACAGAGCACTGAAAGGTGCCTCACATTATCCCCTCTGAGTTCACTTACCAGTCACAGATTAGTTACAGGTGGGTGGACCAGTTCCCTAGTTCCGAGATGGCGGACCACACAAACACAGCAACCGTTCCTGTTATTTTATTTTTTTTAACTCTCTGTAAGTCTTACTGTGGTCAATGTATTGGACAGGAAACAGGTGAATAATACTGATAAATAAAATAGCTTTTTTTATCTGAGAGAAAATTCAGAAAATTCAGTAGCATTGAGAATGTTCCATGTCACCACAGATTTAGACAAATTAAAAATCCTACATTTTCCCACATTCATTAGGTAAACATTTCAGAAACATTAAATAAAAAAATAGAGTTACAAACAGCTTCAACAATTGTACTCAAGTAAGATTAGCTCTACTTCACCATGTTTTTGGGGGTTGCTGGGGACAGCCCCAGCTACCCCCATCACCCTCTGTGACTCCACCATTGACACTGTGGAGTCTTTCCGCTTCCTGGTAACTTTCATCTCCCAGGACCTAAAGTGGGAGCTGAACATCAACTCCCTCACCAAGAAAGCCCAGCAGAGGATGTACTTCCTGAAGAAGGCAGCTGAAGAAATTCAACCTGCCAAGGACAATGATGGTGCAGTTCTACTCCTCCATCATTGAGTCCATCCTCACCTCCTCCATCACCATCTGGTACGCTGGTGCCACCGCTAAGGACAAGGGCAGACTGCAGCGTGTCATCAGGTCTGCAGAGAAAGTGATTGGCTGCAATCTTCCATCTCTCCGGGACCTGTACGCCTCCAGGACTCTGAGGCGTGCAGGGAAGATTTTGGCTGATCCCTCACACCCGAGTCACAGACTATTTCAGACACTTCCCTCTGGCACGAGGCTGCGGTCCATCAGGACCAAAACCTCACGCCACAAGAACAGTTTTTTCCCATCTGCTACCGGTCTTATGAACAAGGCCAAGAGCCGCCCCTGAAACTGGACACTGTCTCTCTCCCCCGTTCAGGGCTTACAAGCTTCTCACGCACAGTTTACTGAGTGTATATAGCTTCAGTATATATATCCATTTTATTTTATTGTATTTCTATTTTTTGTCTGCACCATCAATACCTAGTCAAATTCCTTGTAAGTGCAAACCTACTTGGAGATTAAACTTGATTCTGATTCTGATTTTTACTCAAGTAACAGTAAAAAGTAGTCAGCCACAAAATTTCTCAAGTAAGAGTAAAAAAAGTATTCAGTAAGAGGGCTACTCAAGTACTGAGTAAATATAACTTTTGATTATTTAATCAGACAAAATATAAGCTTATGTGCAAATTCTGGTATCTTAAGGAGAAAAGATATTTTTAAGACACTAAAGACAAAAGAAACACATTTTTTGAAATTGCTGTTTGAACATTTGAAAGCAATACCTACAGCAGTTAATGTACATACGGTATGCTAGACCAGCTCAAAGTACTTCCAATGACAATATCTACTATTTACTGTATGTTCATTTCGCCAACAATTGGCTCAATGAGCTCAGCAGTCTGAAAATATTTTCAAAATACCAAAGCTTGTGTACAAATAAGAAGTCTCACTTTAACATAAGCTTTAGGTTTTTGTCTCTCTGGTGCATTTTGGTTAAAACAAATCTGTTCTTTATGCATGAAGTTACAAATTTTACCCAAGTAAGAGTAGCGATACTTGAGTAATAATATGACTCAAGTAAAAGTACAGCGTAATAAAACTACTCCTAAAAGTACATTTTATTCAAAAAGTTAGTCACGTAAATGTAACTGAGTAAATGTAACGAGTTACTACCCATTTGTGGTTGTTAGGGTTATCATCCCCTGCTGAAAATCAAATGAAACACCAGCACAGTTCATACGCTTACAAACATCTTCTGGTTCCGCAGGTTTTTGATTCGATGAGGAATTATTTACCCTACCTCTCACGTGCTAATGTCTATTTGCACAATTTTAACTTCTCGGGGAGTGGTTGTTTGGACATTCATGGGAGTTGCACAGTTCTTTAACTTGAACATCTCAATTTTTGCTAATGTCTATTTGCAATTTCTTTTCATTCCTCAGGGAGCGTTCGTCTGATACATTCATGCAATAACACAGTACGTTACATCGTTCTATAAAGTGAATGCTGCCTGTCTTTTTTGACTCGAACATTTAAAGCTCATGAGATGCTAAGGATTATTTGCACGTTTTCAGGTTCTCTGGGAGCGTTGTCGGTGCATTAGACCTGAACAACAGCCCATTTTTGTTTTTGAGTCATGTGTGGATCTGTTTCAGTTCTTTGTTATGGTTACAAAATGACAATAAAGACTCTTGTTCCTCGATTCTCAATATACCCGTGCAAATTCTTAATTATCCGGGTCATCGCAACAGCGAACAGGCCTCCAATTTAAGCCTGCTTGCCGATTCTCGATATAGTTACAAACTTCAAACTGTGGCATAAGCAATGATGCAGAGTCAGTGTTTATAAGGTCTCAGTAAGCGGTACCGTACAACATTGATATTGCTGCTGCTGTTTTCTTTACAAAGTGAGGAAAAACCCATGCCTTACATTTCTCTTTTTTAATCTTTCCACCTGCTGGATTAATTTGTTCAGGAACACTCTCTAGAAGATGTAATTGTCTTTGCTAGACTTAAATCAGGAAAAAGTTTCCTCATAGCAATGATGTGTCCAACCAACAACTACTCAACCAGTTTATCTGATTAAATAGTTTCATTTTTAAAGTGAAAACAGGCCAAAACTACTCGGGCATTTTGCAGCACATTCTTCAGTAAAATCTGCTTCAATTCTGAGGAAATTGCTCCTTTGTTGCCAGCAGGGGCTTTCCTTCCTTTTTATGTGGAGTATAAATGCTGAAGAGTCAAAGTCGTGAACTGGAAATGGATCGTCTGCATTCTGAAGGTAAGTTTGGTCCTTTCTCATACCTACACGATGGAAATACTGGATTAATAGTCACTGCTTGATGCCTCAAGTGTTAGATGTTGTGTTTACCTGGAAAACAAATCACAGCAATTAATGGTCACAAAACAAAACAACTGGACTTATTTCCAAGGTTTGACGAGCAAAACTTCTTCAAACTTCGAAAATAAGTCCAGTTGTTTTTTGTTTTTTTGTAACTTTTTTGGATTATTAGACTCATATAATATGGATTGTTTGATGTATTTGTTTATTTGACTCATTTCTGTTTATTTTTATAATTCATGATTTGAATTCTTGTAAAACATGTGATGAAATATATATAAATAATTTAATATGTGCTGTTTCAAAGTGGATCTGGACTACATATAATCAGATGTACTTTTCACAGCTGCTCTGTCATAATGTATTAATTTATTTATTTGCATTACTTGTTTGCTGACTTATTCATATAGTATAGTAAAAACATGAATCTACAAATGGTAACAAATGGTTTTTGTTTCAAAAAACATTTGTTACTTTCATCCTGTGAAACAACCTGTCGTTGTTTACTGTTAACAAAAGATGTGCTTTTTACCTAAAACTTTGAAATGTCAGATTAAGTTTTAGTGTAGAAAAATAATAAACGTTTTTCTGTTTGTTTTGTCCAAGTAAACACATTTATTTTTCTGTATTATATCTCTTTCATTTAAAAAAAATCAAAACATCTAAAGTTCTGTAAATCATCCAGACTTATAGATGTGTGATCTGTAAACAAATCGAACGCCAGTGTTTGAGGTGTTATTAAGATGATAAACGCTGAGTTCATGTAGTTTGTTTGCACATCCTATCTGCGGTCCATTCTATTTGACACATCATGTTGAAATATCTAAAGTAAGTATACCAAGATTAATATTTGAAGTTCTGGCTGAATAAGAACAGGAACACCCAAACGGAGAAAGTTGCAGTTCTGCAAAAGACATGGTTTGAACATGTAAGGCCTAAAGAGCTACGTCCAGTAGGAAAAAAATTAATATCCTCTTTTTTTATATGTTTACAGATGGATTCAAGTCTAACACAGTACTTGTTGTCGGTCATCCAAAGCCTACCTGTCTCCACAGGTAAATGTCCGCAGCGAGCGTTTGTCAGTTTTATTGCTTTGTTTGTTCTCTGTCTTCCAGCTTTAACCATTCTGTTTCCACATTTATTCACATCACAAAACCTATTTGGCTTTAACTCGAAAGGGCAAGGTTAATTAACTTTATGGCACCACCAAAACAACATGCATGTTTTTCTTTTTTCTTTTTAAATATCTTAGTACGGAGAACATCAAGTTACCTCAGTGGCTACAATTTTTTTACTAAAGTGAGTCACTGTTTGGTTTTCATGCCAAGGGGGGAAGATTAGTTGCGGTGTTAGAGTGTTTGATTGGCTGGTGGTGCTTATTTAACACATGAGCTACATTTACATGGACAAAAATGATCGGAATAAAGGGCCGATCACAATAAAAAGCCGTCATTTAAAGCCAATCAGAATTAAAGGGATGGTTTATGTGGACTGATAATCCAATCGAAATGCATGGAAACGCTTGTTAGGCTCAAATTAGTCTGAATGTCGCAAACTAATCAGAGTGCGCATGTGAGCAAAACTGTCAAGGCTCCCGATACAAGCTTTCTATTTGAAACATTAAAAGAGCTCAAAATTATTATTTACGCATTAACGTTTCAACCGTAATTAAAACCTGGTGCAAGTCCAGCCTGGGCGCTCAAGACAAACTTGTTTAACGCTGCTTTGTTTACTGTTTTTGTCGTTCAGCAATGACAGAAGTTCTTCTTCTTCCCTGTTTCTCTTTTTATTAGGGAAATTTGATAACTACTCATATTAGAGTGGTTGGATTCCAAATAAAGCCAGGTGCATATAAATGCACATTACAATTGGATTAATTGATTGTGTGCCAATATAAATGGTACGATCCAATTATTATTTTTTTATCTGAAAACATTTCAATCCGATCATGACATTTCCGTGCATGTAAACATAGCTATGGAGGAGTATTTATTATTTTACTGTAAGACCTGTGAATGTGGGCCCATCAAGCCTCCATAAAATAAAATGCAACCTCTTATTTTAATGCACTCCTGATGAACTACGCCGATTTCTTGCCATTACTTAACATTGCATTTATACACATATATTCAAAACAAGAGCTACCTGTGAAGTTAATGAAAAAAGGATTTCTTTAGAATAAAATTCAGTTTCTCATGTTGAGCTAGACATGTTAGCTTTTGGGATAAAAAACACAAAACAGCAGCATTGTGATTAACAGAGACTATAATATATGGAGCTGGATCGGGTTCTTCCAAAGGCCCTATTTCTGTTGTGAAACACACTCCTGCTTACCGTATAATTGCTATTTTTGATATCTTGAATAGATAGTGTGATAACTATTTTTCATCCAGGCAAAGGTTTGGTTTCTCTTGCTGGAACATATCATTAAACAATAATTCCCCCCTTTGCTGTAACTTTGAGACCGACCTCAACAGCGCCATCTGCTGTCCTAATTCAGGTTTTGTAATAATCTGTCAAAACGTGCTCCTACATCTTCCTTTCCCTTCACCATCAGCAACGATAGCGACACCAAAGATATCCAGCTCTTGTGTTCTGAAGACTTGATGTTTAAGTTCACTATTTCTGACAATTCTGCGATGTTCCAAGCAGAAACACATTTTTGATCGGCTCATTCAATTTGAAAAAGTAGGAGTGTTTATGTCATGGTATCTTTTTCCCGCTTGTTTTATCATTTCAGAGATGTTCTTGCAGGAACACCTTCATGTTCTCCTCCAGGATGTGTCCCCCTATTTTATGGGATTGGCCGCTACGCTAATGTCCGTTCTGTTCGCCGTCGTTGTGACTTATAAATGGAGAAGAAACAAAAACAACAAGTTACCAAGTAATTGCAAGATGTTATATGACATATAATAAATGTAATGTTTTTGTCTAAGTGGTTAAATAGTAATTATATGATGCAATGAACTGTGAAAATCAGGACCTGAAGGTGACTAATTAACTGACATGGACTCTGTGTGTCTGACAGAAAAACATAAAGATGAAACTAAAGACACGACAGGAGGCCAAAAGAGTAAGAAGAATTCTGTAAGTGGAAAAGATTTAGTAAGAAACCTAAAGCAGCCCTTTGGGAAAGAAAAGTTCAACTCTGATCTACAGAAACGACAAAGTCTAGGTCGGCTGTGCTGTGGGATCTGAAATCAACACAGGTTGTGAATGTGGGGATCTGAGGATATAACAAAAAAAAGACAATTTACAACCTCTATTACAGGAGTAATAGCATATATATTTATAAGCTATTACTCCTGTAATTTCCGAATATATTGCGTTTTATTGCCATCAAAACAACTGTTTATAAATTAGATAATATTTTACATATTTTGTACAATATGTCTGTCTGGCTCTCTTGGCACCCTTTGAAAAGAGAAGATGTACTCTGGAGAACTATTTAAGACACTTAAATGACAATTATAGTGACTACACTATAATTACAGTTCACAACAGTTGAAGAGCAGAAGTAGCAGAAGAACTGTAGTTCTTCTGCTACCAGATGGCAGCAGAATGCCTCCAAACGGTAATTTTGGGTTAAGTTGGGGAATCGTAGGCCTCTTCAGTAATGTTTTGAAAAGTTATTTTACTTATTTTAGTTTAAGCTCATTTACGATTCTCTAGTCAGAACATGTGCAGCATTTCCTTCCAAAGTTGCATCCATCGGCGGCAGCCCTGCCCTGTGCTGTGGTTCTTGACTGTGTTTTTGCACATGCATCCTGTTTAGCTGCCCCTCTGAACAGGTTGGCTCCATCCCTGGTGCACTTGAGAAGCTTAAGCAACACCACTCAGGGTAGTGTGGGTGTTTTCGCCTTAGGTTAGACTAATTCGTCTAATTAGACACAACCAGTTTCAAGGACGGGAATGTGTGTACTGTTCAGGGAACTGTCTAAGGATTTAAATCAGGTAGGGATGTACAGAGACACAGCTAGTAAGACATAGTAGATCATTTAATTTAGTGATTACAGGGGCTTGGATTGGATGCCTGTGCAGAGTAACAGGGGTTGGACCCTTTTTTCATGTTTTGCTCACTTTTTTCACTGAGATTTATATTAACTGGCATTTCAGTTGCGTTAAAGTCGACTCTTTTGATCTGCCACCCATTCAGCGGCCCATCCGGTTGGAACAGGGTGGGCTCGTGACTTGATTCAGCCACCTCTGGCCAAGAGGAAGAGCACCTTCTGGATTTTACTATAGCTTGTACAGTTGAAATTAGTTGTGTAGTTTTATCTGAGATAAGTTTGATTGAACTGGAACGGGATATTGCATGTATTTGCATTTAAACTGAACCTAATGCCTTTATTGAAATGATGTATTTTTCTAATCTGCAACTACAAAAATGTACTCTGTACAGCTTCTTCTCTTCTCTGAATTTTTTTCTCCAAAGACGAAGATGGCGACTCCAACCCAGCGAATGCAGGACTACCAGCAGTCACTGAAGATCATCTTGGCAATGAAGCGGATATATAGAGTACCACAGACACACTAAAACACGAGTTAATGCCTGGTGAAAACACTGTTTGACTGCTCCACTGCTTGTTGTGGTTCCCATTCTCCTACGTCCACTGTTTAGACTGCAAACAATGCGGTAGTAGTTAAAGCCACAATGACATTTGGATTTGCTTTGAACTGCTTTTTAAGGCATTAGAAGACAATACGATGATTTGGGAGGGGGGGTTTGTCATGGGGCCAGAAAAAAAAAAAAACACTGGGTTTTTTCGGCCAGTGGCACTGAAATTTAAATTCAGTGCAAATTTAAATTTGCACTGAGATAAAACTCTAAAGTATGATGCAAAGTTTAATCCGTTACTGGGGTGCCGTCACAAATTTTAGGCCCCATGACGAAAAAAAAACCAAAACATATATATCAATGGAGTATTTATGTGAGTAAAAAGTGTGAGTGTCAGTCATCTAAAAGCCAGGATTCCATCTTTTCCAGGAGAACTTTTTATATCAAACTAAAGTTACAAATTGTATCTTCCTCTTACCTATGAGTATGTTGTAGAAACGTGCCAAAATGTGTGTTTTTTCACCATGGGGATAAATAATAATTGTAAATTTCCTGCTGCTTTATGTCAAATTGCTATGCAAATTGTAAAGAAAATATTTAAATTTGGATAAAGACATGAAAAACTGAATTGACCAATCAAAAGCTGCAAATAACAGCTGTAGACAGAACAATTTGCAAATAGCTCTGAAAATTTATCAAGGATTAAAATACCATGACAACCCTGCAGTGATGTCAATAAGACATTTTGATGTTAGGATCATTCCACCTGCTGTAGGACAAACAAAGAAGATGTATTATTTTGCAGCTACACCTGAATTCAGGTTTGTTTCCACGAGAGAAATGAGACGTTAAATTGTCGTTTTGTGTTCTTAGCTGGAAGACCAAATCAATGTAAGTGACACCCTTCAAAAGACGATGGAGAATGACCTCAAGGCTGCAAGAAAAGATCTGGAGGTGAGAGGAAGAGTTTCAATAGTCTTTCATATCTCCTATTAGTCTGAGAATATTGAACCTTCTGTGAGCTTTGGTGCAATATATATATATATATATATATATATATATATATATATATATATATATATATATATTTTGTTTAGAAATAAAAGTTCAAAGTTTCCAGGTGCCCTTTTAGATTCAAAATTACAAGATAATCATATTTAAGCGTGATTTATTATGACCAATATTCAAACTCAGCACAAGGAAAAGAGTCTTGTACTACATCCTATAGTAATAATAATAGTAATAATAATAATAATAATAATAATAATAATAATAATAATAATAATATGTAGTTATACTGCCTTCAAAGTGTGAAATTTGAAGTCAATGTGTCATATGAAACTCCAGGAGGAAAAACCTGAATAATGGTCAAGAAATATGTTATTTTTCAATATGCATTTTTGTGTCTGATCGCAGAAGATCGACCAGCAGCCTGAAGAATCTGAGGGGCTGAAGGCCACGCAACTTGAACTGGAGAGCAAGATGTCAGAGATCAGGGACCTCCGTAAAAAGGTAACACGACATGTTTACGTCTTCATCTGTGAAAAACGTTCTTCAGTTTACATCAGCTAACATTTCCCATGCTCTCCTTCTCATCAGTACACACTGAGGGAACTAAAACAATACACAACCCAGTTATTTCTGTCTACTTTTAATTCAAAATATTATTTAATACTAGACAAATATGAGATTTTGTTGAAATTTATAATGGTGTCACTTGGATTAAGTCTTCCATATCCTTTATGTTGCTACTATGCTCCTAACAAACTCTATGAGCTTTAGCATCCCATCACCTTAAATGTGTTCTTTATGGCAAAATAATGCTGCTAAGTCACCTGCTTATTTCTTCCTTTATTCACGACAAGCAAAGAAGACACAAAAAATATTTTTACCTGAGGCAAAAAGTCCCCCTGAAGTAAAAATAATTCTTTTGGAGTTTGATAGAATATACATTTCCTCTGTGTACCACTAGAGAGAGCTATACTACAATTGTGAGAACAAAATCGTTTATACAGTTATTAGTTATGAATGATTTAATCTCATAGTTGTTATTTAAACAGTAAAAACATGAATTTGGAAGAATTAAATATATAAAATATTTAGTTTCTTGTTTGTGTTTTTATTCTTATTTTGAAACTTTTCTTTAGCTGCAAGAAGCCAAGCTTCATTCCGAGGCTCTCGCAGAGAAGAACCGGCAGAAGGAGGCTTATTTGACTGAAATAAA
Organism: Fundulus heteroclitus; assembly: GCF_011125445.2. Taxonomy (NCBI): domain Eukaryota; kingdom Metazoa; phylum Chordata; class Actinopteri; order Cyprinodontiformes; family Fundulidae; genus Fundulus; species Fundulus heteroclitus. The sequence continues at coordinate 511,269 of NW_023396541.1, read as the reverse complement.
GGAAAGATACAAGCAGGAGGTAAGACAGTAGAACCACAGGCTTTTATCTGCAGGAGCGTCAAATAAAATATATTGAGGTTCCAGTTTAGGAAAAAAATCTATGAAGAGCAGCAGTGGAGGGAGGAGATTGACGAAGAGGTGGAGATTCTGAAGAAGAAGCTGGAGAAGAAGCAGAGCGAGGTTCATTTCTGTTTTATAACTTGTCTCTCAGGTTTTTTGAAAACATCAGGATCAAGCTCTAAGTGACAAACTTTGTAAATCTGAAGTGTTTTTCTTTGACAGATTGCTTCACATAATCTTTCCCTTCAGGTACGTTGAGTCCACTCAGGAGCAGAATCTGTGTCCAATGGAGACGAAGTCTTAACGATGGCAGAGGAAGAGGAAATCAGAAGCAGAAAATTCCTAAATCTACCCGGTGAAAAAGCTGAACTTCCCCAGTTAGCTGATGACAACTCAGCGACTGCCTTTTTATTTACAGCTTGAAAATGAGTCAATTTACTGACTTTATTGTATTAGATGATGATGGAAGATATTGAGATGCCTTGATGTGTAAATATTTAGTTTATCATAATCATCTAAGTGTATATATTGTGACAAGAGTAAATTATATTTAAAAGAACATGAAGCAGGTTTGGAATTCTTGTATGACTTTATGTTGACATTTTCACTTTTTCATATCTAGTGTGTATTTTATTAAAATATGTGTTATCTTATAAATATGTTATTATTAGCTTTTCGTTTTAGGGAGGTGTACTATGGCGCAACGAAGAAGAAACATGGAAATACTCTTTGACAATCCAATGCAAGATTCAGTTCTGAACCAGCTCCCTTTTTTAAAGACCTTTCTCTAGTAAATATAAACAAAACAGACACATTTTGTCAACTAATTTCTTAATCCACCCACACACAAATACAGGCATGCTGTTTCCAAACTCAAGCTGACAATCGTGACGGAATGCTGCGTTCTTGTCTTGTTTTTTTTTATCTTCATTTTATCTTTATCAACAACAGATGATGTACATACAGACGTTATGAGCAACTGAAAACCCTCAGGGGAAAGCTGACGTGGGACAGTATAAGTGTAAAAGAAAGAAAACTGCCATAAAAGATGGTGATAGTTTAAAAATACGGCAATACGTTAATCAAAGACCAAACGACTAAAATGGAAAACCATCGTTGTTTTGGGAGCAAGTAGCTGCATGCACAATACGTGTTCTGCCCATCACCACTCATCTATTTTTCTTTAAATACATTTTGACATCTCTTATAGCAGCTACTCTAGTAAAAAAACATAAAAAACATACATGTGTTGTCATTTGATAGCCATGATCACATCATAACAATAAATAACCACCAAAATTGTGATTTCATGTATTATTTTCACCAGGAAAAGATTATAGGTCAGTCAGTAGTCTGGGTTTTATCTTACATGAATGACCATACGGTTGTTAGTTACAATATTCCTTTCTTCTGTTCCTCTTTCATGCATAAAATTTGTCCCTTTTTCACCTTGCAGACAAGACTGACTCTGTACTTCTCCTTTCCACCCTTTGTTCTCCCTGATTGCTCCAACTGAGACGAGGCTGATGGAAAGAAATTAACGAGTATGGTGACAAATGAGAAAATAGATGATCTAAGTTTAATTCATAATAAAATAGAAGGTGCAGGAGGGGTATTCAAGAGAGTATTTGTGTTTGATGCAGCGATTCAATGGCTCCTAAAATAATGCATATTCTTTCAGTTCACAGTGATTAGTTCGTAATTCCTGTTTTCCTCCTGTTGAGAGGGGGGAGAAAGAGAGACAGAGGGAGTGTCTCTCGTTTGAGGACGACTCCAACAAACAGAGCTTCACACTTTCACCAGAAGAACAGCAGAAAGGGAAACCTAAATGCTCAGGCTGGCACTCATCCCTGCTTTTAAACCGGCCCCTCCCGTTGAAACTCCCCTTCAACGGGAAGGAAAAACCTCCAGCAGAGCCAGAACCAGGCTCAGTGTGAACGCTCATCTGCCTCGACCCACTGGGGCTTAGAGAAGACAGAGCAGAGACACAGAAAGCACAGAAGCTCACATTGACCCAGGAGTACTTTCTATGTTAGATGGTAATAGAAGATTATCTGCCTCCCCTGGATGATGTCACAGCTAACAGAACACCAGACTAGGTGTACCTTCTATGAAGAGAAAAATGACAGTGAACAAAAAGTTAAAAGTTTTTTAGCTTAATTAATGATCAGACGAAGGGTTCTGTTACCTGGAGGCAGCGCTGAGGTTTTCCCTGTTTTCGCTCACAGCGGCAGATTCCTACAGCAAGAACTGGAATCTGCAGCAAAGGACTTTTAGAGAAGGTGATAAAAAAATTAAACAGAAAAGCAGTGAAGCGAAAGGATTTGCATTCTGGCCAAAGGTTGAGTATTGGCTGCACCTCTGATGTCACTGCAACCACAACTTCCTGTTTAAATCGCACTCCTCTATGTAGAAATGTAGCAGCACAACCCAATAACTGAACCTGCTCTGCCTTGTGTTTTTAAAGGGGCTTCACTGTGATACAGACACATGCATGATTCTAAAAACTTTAAACATACAGTATCTCCAAAGGCAGAGTTGCCTCTTGATAGTTTTAAGATAAAAAAAACACTAAGGTATACATTTTAAAATAAATGTCCACCTGAATCTGTTAACCTAGTCTTTCATTCTTGCAGTTTATTGTGCAGTTTGTGGTTTTTGCAGTGGCAAGTCCAAGCCAGCCCCAGCCAACAGAAATTATCTGTTTTCTCATCAGTAGTGTGTTGTCTTCCTGTAACATTGCATTACTTTAGGTTAGGAAATTAAAGCATGTACTGGTACATCACTATGCCTAACCTAAAACATGAGGTTGTGTTAAGGGATGTGAACGAAGGGGAGAATTGTGTTTTTACGTTTCTTGACAAAATAACTTCAGTTGGGGTTCAACAGAGTTGTCCAACGTCTGCATAATTTGAATGATTACAAATTTACAAAATCACCTTAAAACTGTAGGGTAAAGCTTCCAGTTAAACCATGTGCCCCTTACTGCTGCCTGACTTCACTCAGAGTTTGATCTGCTCTGATACAACAAACCATGAACAGAGTGTTTGAGAGAAAGGTCAACTTTTCTTCTTATCCATCTCTCTGTAAGTCTACAGGTTTTATGTCTCTGTCCACATTACGTTCCAACAACATTCAAGACTTTTTGTTTCATCGATGCAAAGAAATAGAACAGGAGGTATTTTAATTTTTTTTTTATTATTTTAATTGAACTCATTTAAGTTAATGCTGACTGTAACACCCAGTGGTAAATGACATTTTTCACACAGAGCTTGAATGTTCAAAGGTAGTTGCGTAGTCACGCATTTTGACCATAAAAAGAAAATACACAACCAAACATATGTTCAACTTCAAATAACACAACACCAAGTGTTGACCCTAATAGTGTTAAACTAAGCGTTTACTTAGTCCTTTTTGAGCCTGAAAAGAATTTTGCAATCAGCAGACAAAAACGTTGATGTGCCGTCTGCCAGCAGCACTGCGGATCTATTAGAAAGCAAGACTGCGGCAGTTTTTGCAGCTGAAGCTAGCAGACCTTTCTGCAAATCCTCGCAGTAAACTGACAGCCTGACATGATCGAAAACCAACCCAATCAACATGGTAAGGAGTACTTTTAATTTTCGCACCTCTGCTCGGCTCCATTCCTTCTTGTTTACTCTTTGCCGAAATGTACGATATAATACTTCTGATCATGTGGTCTTGTTATGGTATATTTGCCCAAAAGCGCTTTGTTTACCAGCAAATAGAGCAAAAACAAAGTTTAAAACGCAGAAACAACATATAATGAGCAAACAGGGAGCCATAATTTAATTGGAAAACCTTTGTGTGCAACCAGAGGGAGCTACTGGTGTAGGAATCCGTAGTACGGGACTACGCCCCTTAATGGGAGACGTGCAGTCAAAATAGAAATCAAAATATAAATCCCACAAGTGTACGAAAAGTTATTTAGAGAAGCAAACATGTCACAAGTTTCTAATTAAGATATCCGACTCCAGGTTACAGATGTTATTATTGCTTGAACAGTGATTCATCAGTTTCATCCGTTTTGTTTTTTGTCAACAATCTCTTTTGCAACATTTGAACACAGATTTTCCCAATTGACAGAAGAAAAAATGCATAACTTTGAAAATAAACTTTGTTGACAGACTCTTCTAACTCTTATGATCTCTCCTTATAATGTTATAAACTGTAATCTATTCAACATTTGGTCTTAATTACTCCAGTTTAAAGTCGAGTCATATTTTCTGCACGAACATGAAAAGGTTTGCCCTTTGTTCCCGTCCTGTCTGCGGGCTTTATAAGTCACAACTCTTCCCCGAGTGAATCCGGGTCTGAGGACTGGTCTGTATACAGCCACAGTGGAGAATACAGAGGAGCGCCCCCTCTGGAGAGGACCTGAAAAATATCAGCCAACAGTCCAAAAAAAGTAAAAAAAAACATTAGCTGGATTAAGGTGTTAGAAACACAACATTTTAACCACAGGCTTACTGTTTTTCACCTTCTTTATTGTTTGTTATACTAAATTAATTTAGCTTCTCTCTTTTAATTTGAATTGATTGAAACAGGCTTTGAAGGCTCTTATACTTAAACCAAGCTTATAGGATAATGTTGAAAATCATAGACGTAGAAGCATCTTATTTTAATAGGTTTTGATGTTTTATAGAATAAAGCTTGTGACCTAAAGGACATCCTGTTGATCTGACCAAAATTAGAAACATGTTACGTCCTATCCTGAGTGTTTAAGAGGTTTACCTTTTATTCTGCATGTGTCTTTGTTGATTGTCGCAGTATACAGCACAGCTGAAGATTCACGTTTATCTGCTGAACAGAACAAGTTTAGTTCGGATCACAGTCACTTGCAGCTTAAATAGAAATTTAAAAAAAAGATTTGCGGATATTTCAGGATTAACGTGGACACTTTCTCTGCTCCAAACAAAGTAAAAGTGTGTCGTGTCTGACCTTGGGGGTTTCTCCACAGACAGATAAGCATCATTACGAAAAGTGAGACGCTGGTGACCATCACAGGAAGCACGATGTTTCCAGAGAGAGGGCGGTGCGACTCAGGAAGTCCTGCTTCTGAACAGAAAAAACACAACTTAGGGTCTCCAGCAGACAGATCATGTCTGATCTAAGTGCTCAAAAGCACTGGAGATGTTTCATCCCTCATGTAGAAACAGCAAAAGCTGTTAAATGACCTTTTTAGCGGAGAAACCCCTTTATGAAACAATTTAAACATAAGTTGCCTTTTGTTGAAATATTTATCTTATATACAGACTAATTTGGCTTAATCCATGTCTACTAGAATCAGTTTAGCTTCCAGATATCACCCTCAATTATTTTAGGGTTTCCAGATCGCTTTATCTACTCCGTACAAAATTTGCAATAACAACAGATGTAGAGGCAGTTTGTGGTAGTTGCTTTAAGCTGTGTCTTGTGTTTATTTGAAGCAACAGACATGACCGTCACTATGTGTTGCTCGATATGCAAATCACAATAAAGGATAATCTGTAACATCTGTTGAAATATGAAAGATGACAACAAAACTCGTAAACATGGGGGGGCATGAGTTAGGAGCGGGGCCCAGAGGTAGACTGAACTTATTGAGTTTTCTAATTAAGAACAGACGGTCTACAGAGAAGTACAAGGTGGTCCAGATAAGGAACCAATGCACAAACTTGTACATGTATCTTTCAAAGCTTTAGTTATTTTTTCACTTTGCATCATGCCAAGCAGTCAGTAACCTTTTTGTGTTTTCATAGGGTTTTACGTCCTGTTTTTGTGCGTTGAAATGAAATGACGATGCAAACCGGCAACTGGTCATTTGCTTTTAAGTGTAAAAAAACAAAGTCAGCTAAAGATGAGCTAAATATTTCACCCACTAGATTCCAAAGGAAAGACGCTTTCCTGGTGCCACTGACCTCTGACGCTCAGCCAGCTCTCTGGGGATTCTCCAACTTCATGCATGAGGCACTTGTAGAGTCCTTCGTCGGACTTAGAAACACGGAGCAGGGTTATGCTTCCTGTCCAGCTGCTGCCGATGAAAAAATCATCTTTAAAAAACTTAGCTAGGGGACTTTCAGATAACGTCGTCCTGGTACTACATCGCAGATCGAGATCTTCTCCCTCCATCACTGGAAGTGCAGGACTCTCAAGGATCAATTCACCGTCTGAATAATAAGAAAAAAACATTTCTGTCATTAATACTGCTCTTTGCTAAATGCTAGTTTGTGTATCCTTTACCAAAAACCAGAGGAGTAGGTTAAAAAGCAACAAAACTTGCTTCACAGTTGCCTGACAGGAGAACCATGAGTCCTGCACATTTCCTGTCAAGTCTTTTTCTTTATAGCTCACAACCTTTACTTGGAAGGTGACGTACGCAGGTTTCAGGCCTCATTTTGTGCGCACTCAAGCTTTAGAAGCGAGGCGCCTGAACTTTCAAACATTGACCTGACTGCGGTACGGGAACGGACAGTTAGGTCTCCAAGCTGCAGCTCTGGAGCAGCATGCCCCCTGATTTTCTTCTCCTCGTCACTATAACTCCTCTTCGTATCAGTTCACTGTGGAAATGAAGACCTTGATTCTCTCTTTGCGAGTAGCCACTGTGCTATGCGCCAAAAGCTGAAGTCTGGGTCCCTATTTTAACGTCCCCACCCTGTCCGTTTTGGGCTTTTGGAAATAAGTCCTCTATAACCCCGAAAAACAATTTTGAATTCAAACAGTGTTAGAATTTTCTTTTCACAAACAACAAGGGTATCTAGACTTCTGTCAAACGTTTACATTAGAATCCTACAAAAAAAAGCCTTCTGATCCAATCAACAGCATCAGAACGAAGAGTTTAATGAATTTCTTACCAGTGACGGTGATGTTGATGGCATTGCTGCTCCTCCCAGCCTCAGATTCACACCAGTAGACTCCAGAGTCTAGCTCATAAAGTTCACTTAGGAAGCAGGTAGATTCGTTTCTCCCGGTAAAATATGACGGACAGGGGGAGTTTATGCATCTGGATGTGTTCCTTTTCACTGTCCATGCAGCGGGGTTTCCCTGCTGATCACAGTTCAAACTGAAGGAGACAGATTCATACTGGAAGAACTGCGATCTGTTTGGAAGGACCTGAAGACAAGCTGTGGAGATGTAGTTTAAAAATGCCGTCACTGACCAGTTTATATGTGGATTTTATCAGAGATTTCATTACTTTTTTTTTTTTAAAAAGCACACAAATGTAACTCCTTTTCACAACATGTGTATTACTTACCCATAACAGCGCACAGCGTCGTGGTCTCCATTCTGCATAATGGCTGAAGAGTGGCCTGAATACTGGCTGCAGCAGAGTCACTGCGACCACAACTTCCTCTTTAAGTGTAAAACTTCTTATACAAACATCATACCTGAAGTATCACCATGTAAAATAGACCCAGTCTAAAAATAAAACCTGCTCTGATTGGCTTTTTCATCATTTAGAGACAGCAATATAATAGCTACACACAATGAAGTGTATTTTGGTAAAACCAAGTCAAAATTATGAAACATGATTATGTAACATGATCATTAAAGGTGTTATAGAGGGACCTTTTTCCATTGTAGTCCCATGTACACCACTAGGTGGCGGTGTATTTCAGGAGTTTCACATAGCCAACACAGCCATCTCTCTAAAAGACAGTTAAAATATTTTTTAAAGATATAAATAATAGGTTTTAGTAAGAAAATATTTTATTTAGGTTAATGTACATAAATCTCCAGTGTAGTGCAGGTTAATTAACATTTCCAGGTCCAATTAACTGTATTTTCAAGAAGATTTTTCCTGCAGTGGAAAATACTTAGGAATTGTTCTAAAATGTTTTATGCTAAAGGTGAGATAAAAGGACATTTAGATATAAATTGAACATTTTCTTTGTGTTACTCTGTTTCGCGTGAAGACTAATTAACTGGACAATAAACTAATGGCAAAAATTTAAACAAAAATTGTGTTAAGGTCAATAAACTGGTTAAGGAAGGCAAACATGAGCTATAAACATTCACAATAGATATACAGGCTTTATTAAACCTTCATTCACCACAATACATTTTTACTACCAAATGTCCTTAATATGTGGGGAGTGCAGTCATCATGCATCTATGGAATCTAGGTCTAGGCAAAAAGTAAGCAGAATTAATTTATCAGCAATATACCTTTTAAAATACTTTAGACCATTGCAATCAGATGTGAAGGGTGCCAGTCTCAGGGTTGTTGACTCAGGGTAAGAATGTCCTGAGTTCAAATCTCAGGTTCTCTGTATGTGGTTTTCTAGTTGTTGTTTTTTTTAAATCTGATCCTCCCATAAACCTAACTGCATGTTAGGTTTTAAACTTTCTTTGGTGAATGGGTTGTTGTATCTCTGGAGTGGCAGTCATTAGTGCATGGCCTCGTTTCTACAAAGTCACTTTTTATGAGCACTAGAATACATATTTGAACAAACACAGAGTACTGAATAACCTTTATTAATTAATGTCTCATTGCACAAAATGCATCAAAATACATTGTTGCAGACATTTAGCATTGCAATGCAGTCTTATTGACGAGTGCAAAGATAATTGGTTGGTGGTTGGTGCTGAATATGATCTATTTACAGCATTTTTTTTTCTGACAACACGTTGACAATCATTCCATCTAAGAATCAATGACATTTTCACAGATGAAACTGGAGCTGAAACGCATTCAGCCAATACTGTCTTAGGACCTAAAGCAAAATTTAAATAAAATGAAATCATCAAAACAGCCTCAAAATACAGTTACTTTAAATCACAATAATTATATTAATTCATAATAAGCTCAACTGAAGTGTTTTGTTTAAAATTTTAAAACAACATTTAAAGGTACCAAAGTACAGCACAAAGTGTATCAAATGTTAATTGTTCCAAAAATTAAAATCCCCAAAAAAATCTAAAACATATTGTGATAAAAAACAATAATAAATATTCTTCAGTTACAGCTAGGAAACAAATTAAAGCATATACTTAAGACGTTCCAAATGACGAATAGTATATTTGGCTCTGTAGTCTGCTACCATTTTCAGGATTTTCATTTTAACACCAACAGAGCTGCTGGATGTGAAATAAGGATGGTGTGATTTGCAAGACAACTGTGTCTGGATAGCGGTGGGGTTTAGATCAGACTTAAACCTTTTAATCAACGCTGCAAGAACTGGTATTTGGGTTTCTCCTAAAAATAAGTCAATATTGAGATTTCACAGCTGTTTTTCTTTTTTTTGTGCGATAAATCAAACTTAACTGAGCAAAACTGGTTTGTTAGTCCGAATTACAAGAAAGAAAAAAAGTCATTGCCTGTTTTCACAAAGATTCTCAGAGTCTTCTCAGAGAGCTTCTACCTTCGGCTAAAAATTCCTACCAAGGCATCTTAGCTTAAGGGTGATTCAGATCACTGCTAAGAGTTACTGTGAGATAGGAAAATGACAGATTTTTAGTGAGGAGGTGTGGTTGACCCCGTTGCTAGGTGTGACACTGTCTTTTAAGAGCCGTGATTGGTTGATATTACAAACAAGAACAAATGTGTTCCTAGTAATTAAAGGAGAGAAGTTTGAGAGGATTAAGAAATATGTGTCATGATGATGAAACTTAGCGAAATTAAATTATTGTCACACATTACCATGTTTAAACACACCTTATTTATAGCCTGGCCAGCCAGACTGACTTACGCCGTATACACGGTCTATCAGTCTGGTAAGGAGTGGTAGAGCCTGATTTCAAAGGCAGGACTAACAAGGTCAGCGTCATCAGGTTAGAGCCAATCAGATAACTACGAATGTGACGCAAAACACTCCAAGTGATACAGTCTGGTTTTTTTTCAATTTGTAGTGAGCGAAACATGTCATGCCATCAACCAAACTCTCCAGTGAACATTTTTTTTCTGTTTTCTTCTAAAGATAATCAGAGGGTACATCTTGTACTCACATGCATGCTCTTAATTTTCCAAGGCACCAAGCAATCGTGTGGATCTTAAAATATATGTTTTGAATTTGTTCATAGTTATCGATATCGATCAAGCATGATTTCTCTTTTATCAATATGCTTTTTTTTTTTATACCGTCCAGCCCTAGCGCTAAATGACAGACTTTGAAGCACAGAGCAAGAGGCTTGTTTCTGTGGAATAAAAATTACTCGGTAACATAATCCTTTTACATGTCTCCAATTTCAATTAATGATCATTCGAAAAATTTCCTATTATTCACTTGTTTATTATTGATTATTTATTTGTCCTCCATAAAATTATGTTAGGTAGAGCTGTCTTTAACCCATCTGGCCACTGAAACTAATCATTTTCCCCATTTTGGGATGATAAAGATTATCTTATCTACATACATATTTCACAAACTACAAGCACAGTGACCAGCGGCTCAGTAATGTTTCATACCTGCAACAATGAGGCGAATGATGACCAACACAACCAAAATTACAACTACACCAATGATGATTCCAGCATAACGATCAAGTCCAACAGCAGGATCTGAAAAAAGAAAAAAGTTTAGGAAAGGCCTTGCGCCAGTCCAAAGTCAAAATGAACTTAAAGTGAAATCAGTAAACTCAAAAGAGGAACTCAGGAGAGAGCAGAAAAAGGTAAGAAGAACAACTTATTGGTGTGTCTAACCCAGTAAACATACATTTTCAAATCATTTACTTTTCTGTTTTTTTGCAGTTGTTCTGACCTACATCATCTACTATACAAATAATATCTACTATATAGAACAGTGCTGCATGTTACCTTATTCTGTAATCAAACTACGACATATAAAATGAAATACTGGTAAGGTGGGGATTGTGGTGCACGTGTCGTTTGGTCAGTGCGCCACATGCAGAGGCTAGTCCACAGTACAGCCGTCTGAGGTTTGATTCTCAACCTGCATGTCTCCCCCCTTTTACTCCTGCTCATTTCTTGGCTATTAATAAGAACTGCCGTCATGATTGCTTTGTACCAAACAACTAGAAATAGATTTATGCACAGGGAAACACTACTGAATTAACATTGCTGCAACATCTATTCCAGTACAGCTATGCATATTTATGCAATGAAGATGGGTATTTATCACACAAACTTGTCAAAATGTACTGATCTGGTTATCTGGTCTTTTAAAAAATCGGCAAGCATATCTTCATTTTTAAACTTTCTAATTTATTGGTTTAAACAATGAAATTTAAGGCCCTCTCAGATGTGCACATTTTTCCCAATAGTTTTCCTTCACTGCAAAAGCTGAATTAAAAATAATTAAAAATTTCTTGAAATGATATGATGGATGATAATATGTCGGTGGAAAGATTTTTTTTATACCTAAAATAAGATAATTTGATAAACTACACTTGAAATAAGATGATGGAGATGAGTTGCTCCTATTTTAGGAGCAAAAATCTTATTCCATTGGCAGATCATTTAAACTTGCTGCTCAAATCAAGGACAAATACATTAAGTTCAAGAAAACTTTACTTATTTTTAGTCGTGTTTTGCAGTGTTATCCCTCCCTGCTTATATCAGGTTTGTAGTTCAACCATCTCAGTTAAGTATTACCTTCTGAAGGATGGACATTATTCTGCATTAGCAGGTCATTGCTCTCAGTGTGATCTTGTCTGAATACAACATTCAGATGCTGGGTGGTGCCAAGTTGTGCTGATGTTCTTGGAGCTGATGAAAAAAAGTGTTAAAATACAGACAGAGGGAGTCAGTTCTTTTTTTTCTTAAAAGCGAGAAAGCAACACAGCCCGGTTTAAAGTGCCTGTGACATGAAAGGTTTAAAACTGAATGGAAACAAAACTGTTTTGATATAAATATTATGCAGATTCTATAAATGCCCTTTTTATGCGATTCTATTGTTCTCCTTTGTGACGTAAAAGGGGTTAGGGAACCCTGGCGCACAAACTGACAGCTTCTACAGTCGCTGACAAAACAGAAAGTAGGACAGTCAACTATTAGCTTGACTGTAGTGACTTGCTATTGTGAGGAAGCAGAATCAAAGGAAGACAATAGCTATGTTTACATGGACAAAAGTAATCAGAATAAATGGCAGATTAAAATGTGCCATGTAAACAAGCATATCGGAATATAAACGCTTGTCAGGCTCAAGTTATTCCGAATCTGGCAAACTGACCTGAGTGTGCATGTGTGCCCAATGCAAACGTTGGTGAGTGGCAGAAATACATCGGGAAGCAAAACTGTCAAGGGCTCCTGACACAACCTTTCTGTTCGAAAAAATGAAAGAGCTCAAAATTGTTGCTTACTCAGTAAGTTTCAACCGTAATTAGAACATCATGCAAGTCCTGCCTGGGCACTGGAAGTGAAACGAACATGTATAATACTACTTTATTTAATACTTTTGTAGTTTAGCAAATACTTATATTAACATATACTTGCTGGTGGTTAGACATGCAGATTCTGAGCCAGCTGATTTGCATCTGCATGTTTCTTCGCACACTGTATGCTATCTACACGTCCCAAATGTCAAAAAATACAGTAGGAAATTAAGGGTGTTATTTGATGTTTATGTCAGGCATTTGTTTTGGAGAAAAAAAAGATGTTCATAGTCAGTCAGGGCATTTACAACTTGATAAACGTCTTGACAGCACTCTGTCACGCTTGCCATGATTTCACAGGTGGTGCAAGTCTACTTGTAATAAAACACATTTAATAAATTATCAAGGCTAAGTATAATGTATTGGAATTAATGTTTATCTAAATATTCCAATGTACATTTTCAAAATTATAAACCAGGTATTTTCTTCTAATCTAAAGAAATAGGCTGTCTGCTGTTACTGCTTCTTGTTTAACCACCTGGGGAAGCTCTGGCAGCTTGAACATAGAAGCAGCCGCTCCCGAAACGGCTGAGTGTGCTCTTCTGCTTCCTCGGGATGATGAGTCACTATCGGTCCGCTGATATGATTTTTGATTGAGCAATTTCTACAAAAAAGTAAGACACCTCCCTGTTGTCTGTGTTGTCAGCCATTGTAGCAGCCACTGTAACGCCATGGTTCCCCTTTTATGTCACAAATGAGCACAATAAAATTTCCCAAAGACTCTTTTGTGTGGGATTTATGATCATATATCTCAATAACCATTTATTTAATCTGTGTAATATATATATATATATATATATATATATTATATAAACAGATTTGTCGATTGCTAAAATATCACCCCTTGACGCTGAGGATTTGTTGATGAGAGAGAACAAAGGCAATAGAGTCAGTGAATGTAAATAAACCAAAACATTTAATATATGGAACCAAGTACAAAGACATTTTAGGGATAAATGGACTGAATTTATAAAGCGCTTCTCCAGTCATACTGACCACTCAAAGCACTCTAAACTAGAGCCACATTCACCCAATCGCTCTCACTAACGCGCACGCATTTATACACTGATACACAGCTTGGTAGGCTACTTGGGGTTAAGTGCCTTGCCCAGGAGCGCATTGAGATGCGACAAGGAGAATTGAATCAAACTCACAACCTTCCAATTGTGAGACAACTACTCAACCCATCAAGCCACAGTCTCCCATAAACACTCACAGCAATACTGCGGAATACCCCGCCAGTGCTGATTCGATCTTTTTACCCTCAAACCTCTGCTTTTATGCTTAAACACTGTACATCAGCTGCAGACATCTCCTAGTTGCACCCTACACTCTCCTTCTTGTGGGCTGTTATCTGGTTCCTAACAAGACTCTAGGAACCACCAGCAGACCTGCAGTCTGAGAGCGAAGTGCTCTGTTAGGAACATACGGGCTAATCAGAGCTCTGATATATGATGGAGCTTGATTATTAAGGGCTTTATACGTTAAAACAACAACTTTAAATTCTATTCTTGATTTAACAGGAAGCCAGTGAAGGAAAGCTAAAATTGGAGAAATATGATCCCTCTTGTTTATTTTCATCAGAACTCTTGCTGCAGCATTTTGGATCACCTGAAGACTTTGAACTGTGTTTGTGGACTTCCTGATAGTAAAGAATTACAATAACCCAGCCTTGAAGTAACAAATGCATGGACTAGTTTTTCAGCATCACCCCTGGACAGAATATTTCTAATTTTGGCAATATGCCAGACACAGTTTAACCCAAATACAAATATAGTGTGGCGTGCATTTTTATCCAAGATCCTTTCCTCCAATACTCAAGTTAACTATGTCAAGTGAAACCAGATGCCTTTATAAGTCACCCAAATGGTCCACCTGCATGTATTTAGCTCTGTAAATACAGCTGGTTTGAACTGGTTAGAAATTAGAGAAATAAAGAAGACATACCAGCTGAGGCTGCATGAGCACAAATCACAAGAAAGATCCCTATTGTTGGCATTGTTTTTCCCATTCAAATCAAGGAAGGAACCTCAAGGGAAAAAAACAGTCGGTTTGCTCAGAGCTACTGCCAGACAGTAAAACTGAGCATTTCACTTTGTTTTATTCCAGTTGAAAATCAGTTATTGTTAGTTGGAAAGGATGTGTTTTTCAACTGGATATTCCTGGAAAGGAGAACAATAAACTTCATTTTCAGTTTCTGTCAGGTTTTGTTGGGTTAATCTGACTTTTGGTTAGATTTTTGTTCAGTGTTAGGTTCCTCATTCCAGCTGCCCCTTCACCATTTTGTCCGACAGCTTCAATAGAGGACCTGAGGGTTTTACATTAGAATTAGAATAGTGATAAAAGACTCAGATCTTCCTTATAATATGTCAGTATTGTCTGCACTGTGTGATTATGAAGGTTTCATAACTACTTACAGGGGTGGTGCTAGCCATTTTGGTGCCCTAAGCTCAAATGTTTTGAGGTTACTAACTTCTCAAACTTAATATTTTGAACACAGTTGCTATAAGAGAAGAAATAAAAATCTTGATACAATCCTGAACAGCAGTAGAACAAAAATCAGCAGCCTAGTGGTGATTAAATATAAAATACTTTTCTACTATCTATTGCTGTGGAAAAATTGTTTGTATCATTTAGTTAAAGAAGTGATAAGTAAGAAATAATTCTCATTTGTCACCCAGGATGGAAGTAGCATTCCACATGAACAATTAGTCTTCAGACTGATCAGACATCAACAATGTCTTAATGAAGGCAAGGCAAAGAAATTTATTTGTATAGCACATTTCAGTACAAACACAATGCAAAGTGCTTTACATGATCAAACCAGAGGAAAAGAAAACAGAATAAAAGCAAGTTGGAAAGCATGGGAAAAAAGAAAAAAACTTCACTGTTCTGTATTTGTGAATCCCATTTTATTTGCTTTAAGGCTTCAATATAATCTATTAACCTATTTCTGTAGGTTTTTATTTATTAAAACAGTTTAACTAGAACAGTCAAACTCAAGTGTTTTTTACCCTTTTAAACCTAGAGGTACGGTCTGAAACAACTTTGGTTCAGAGTATAGCCCATGTTTACTCCCTGGTTCCTGAGCCAATCATATGAGAGTTCCAAGGGTTCCCAAAACAGAACGTAGCATTTGGTATTTTATCTTAGCAAAAGAGCAGCAGCCTGCTAACATGGAAGCCAATAAGAGAAGGCCAGAACTGGAATAGATTACAACATCATATACCTGTCCTGTGTAAGTAAAAATTCAGTGGGGTTTCACCCCAAGCATCACACTGCTTAGAAACAGCATATTTGATTGTTGTTAGTGGCAGGCTGTTGTACTGATTTGACCCACCAGGTTTCAGAGCTTACGGAGTGGTCGGATGAGACATGCAAGGCCGTTCACCTGCTACAGCGTGGCAAGGAACCCTATTGGGATTTGTTGCTTTTACCCTTTTTCAAGACCCTACAACATCCAGGGGGAACTATTCTTAAAGACAATGCGTTTTGGCTTGAAACTGTCAAACAATAAGTCACATACTCAAGAAGTTTATATCCCTTTTGATTTTAGACTAGCTACTTTTTTGGCAAAGTCACAGGAAAGGAAAAGTCTATTAAAGAAAACTCCTCCTACATTTTAGACTGGATCTGCTTGCTAGCCTTAAATTTTAATTGGTCATATTTCACAAACCATTAAAGATTTTAACATATCCTTGATAATACAAGCTACAAATAAAATTGTGGACATATTTTGCAGTTTGTTGACCCTCCATCTCTAGGAGGTGCTATGATCTTGAGAGGTTTATTATGCCAAAATTGCAAATTGGATTTTCACCAAACCTCCTACATACCGTCAAGTCACAGCCCTTAGACAGTATATTAAATATAAATAAATATATATTAAATATGGTAATGATATACATAGGTGGGAGGGGTTTATTAACAAAAGTGTGCAAATTCCTATATGTGCCTTTGTCTGACTCATAACATTTAGGAAAATCACCAAAAATGTGTCCTTTGCATACAGAACTGAGTATTTGAGGATATATTTCTTTGATAATTTCTAACATTTCATACACTCTGTTTGGCTGTATTTCAATCTTTGTCACTAAAATGTTTAAGATTTTTGTGTTATCAACAAATCTGTGCATATCCCACAATCCTTTGAGAATGCTAATCAAAATGGGCACACTGTTTCAACACATGAAGCTTACTAATCATCTTTAAAATAGTCAAAATCGGTGCATCATGTTTCATGCTATGTCACATTAAATGTGACAATAAGGTTTAACGATTTCCTTCTCATACAGTATAGTATGAGATATAGTATAGCCACTACCTATAAAAGTGTCTTTTTGTATGGCCTTAGTTTGATAATTCTTAGGCATACTCTAAATTTTTGATGAATTTCGTTAGTTTTCATCGCTGTTTCTCGCGGTGCACAGAACTGGCTGTTCTCTTCCTGCCTATTGACAGATTGTCTGTCTAAGGGCAAGAAGTAGTGTGTCGGGCCAGTGCATTAGTCTGTCACTGAAAGTGCTCTTCAGCTCAGCAACCAAACCATGCATGGGATGGGAGATATTTTGCATTATGTTATTTTTTTTTTATCAATGTCTTCTCGTCTCCCACCACCTGCACTGGGTTTAGAGGGAATCACAGGACAAGGCTGGCTCTCATAACAAGTTTATCCAGTCGTTTCCTCTAAGAAACACATTAGCTGCTGCTCCAACTCAAACCATAGAAGATGGCTGATGCCTCCCCCCGGGAGTGTGCTTTGTACTCCATAATAACCTCATCCTCCCTTACCCATCCAGTGAAGAGCTTCCATGTTGTAACTCCAGTCTAGAATTAGAATAGCCTTTATTGTTATTCTACATGATACAACAAAAATTGAGTGCAACTCCCTTTGGTGCAAATTACAACAAGCATAAAAGCAATACTAGCACAACATTAAAAACCAATAACATCACAATTAGAATCAAGTTTATTGCCAAGTAGGTTTGCACTTACAAGGAATTTGACTTGGTGTTGATGGTGCAGACAATGTGTGTGTGTGTGTATGTATATATATATATATATATGCAGTAGCAGCATGAGTCAGTGCAGGTGCAGTCAATACTGTAAACCTTATATGAATCAGTAAATTTTACTTAGAGTATTTGGTTAACTGTGCAGAATTTGCTTCATTTATTGCACTATAAGTAAGATTCAGGTGGAAAGGTTTATTTTGTTTGGTTACAGTGATAGCGCTGGGAAAGAAGTTGTCACTGAGTCTTTTTCTCCTGGTTTTGTGCAATGGTGAGAGGAGTCCTAGATGGTATTTCCAGCTCTTCCAGAAAACAGAGAACGTTGGATTAGACTCACGGAAAGGCTCAAAATAATCTGGCATTGAGCAGTGGACAGAGGCAGGCATAAATAGGGGAGTGAACAGGTGAACCAAGTAGAAAACTAATTACTGGCAACAGGTGGGATTAATCAAAGGAAGGGTGGTGACTGAAAGTGAACCGAACTGATTGGTTGGTGACTGATGGCTGAAAGGTGAACAGATCTTATTGGTTAGTGACTGGTGACAGGGGAGTGACAGACAAACTGATAGGGTAGTGGCTGGTGGCTGCGATGTGAACTGAGGTCACTGATTAATGGCTGATGACTGAGTACTGAACAGAACTGGCTGGTGACTGAAATGTGAACTGAGCAGCTTGATTACAGGCTGGTGAACTGGTTAAATAAAGCAAAGTGCAAAACTAAACTAAAACAAAACCCAAACTACGACAAGGAGCATGATAACTAAAGGATCTGCCTCCCATTCTACTTTTATAGAATCTAGGAACCACCAGTAGACCTGCAGTCTGAGAGTGAAGTGCTCTGTTAGGAACGTGCGGAACATACATTACCACTTGAATAGATTTATGTACTTAGTTTATGGCACTTGAGTAAAGTTCCATCATAGAAACGGTATGTTTATAAATGTGCATAAATGTTGTACTTTTCCACCTCTGCCAGTCTCTCTCTCTCTCACTCACTCACACACAAACATACACAGTACTGAATGACCTTTATTAATGAATGTCGTTGCACAAAATGCATGAAATTAACATTGTTACAGACATTTAGTGTTACAATGCAGTCTTATTGATGAGTACGAAGATAAAAGTTCCTGTTAGTGATGCTCAATATGATCCATTTACAGCTTGTTCTGTTATCATTCCATCGGACTTTCAAATAGCACCTAACCGCAGCAAAATGCAACACACAGCTTTTGCACCCTTGTGACCTGAATAAAAATAAAAATAAGAGGAGATCATCAAAACACAGCCAAAATATAATTACTCTTTAAATTACAATAATTGTTTATCTTCAATTATTCATTTAAAAGCACACAGGTAAAGTCAAAAGCACAAAATCAAATGTTACTCATTCAGAAAAGTAAGATTTACAATGAAAAACTAAAATATATTCACATAAAAATGGTAAATATTTATCTTCAATAACAACTAAAAGCCAATTTATGAAGGCAGATTTTTAAGATGTTCTGAATGATGAAAAGTCCATTTGGCTCTATTGTCCAGTACCCGATGGTCGCACTAATAAAGCTCTGTCATACTGACATTTAAAGGGGCCATGACATCCTTAAATAAAGTATTTCATGTGGTTGATATTGCTGCTAATGTAAATTATCTGAAGAATTTTATATACAAGGAAATAGTCACTTTTTGCAGGGGGCTGTTTTAGTTGACCAGATTTCCCTTCTCAGTAAAAGGATTGGGCACTGCCTAGTTGACTTCACTCTGATTGGCTACAACCATGAAAACCGGTCAAACACGACACATGCTCTTGCCCCCTCCATCCGCACCTCTCTTCTGGATGCAACACTCCATCACAAACCCATTATTATTGTATTGTGGCTAGTGGAAGTATTTGCGTTGCAGGATGTTGAACAGGTGCGGTCAAGCTGACCAAAGGCTTAATTCTGGCGCCGCCTTTTGACACAGTGGGACAGAAGTCCACAGCAGCAGGGCAGCAGTTCTCTCCTCTGCTGCTTCAGACGGTGCTCATAGGTTTATCAGACGAGACCGCATTTAGAAGTGAAATAAAATTAGGGGTAATGACAGCATTGTGGTCGCCCCTTACAGTGTTGGTACAGAAGTGTTTTTAAAAATCAGTTTGTTGGAAAACCAGGACCTGAATCCACTTCAGCAAAGTGTGCTGAACATACAAACATAACGAAGACTTGTATTAGACCGAAGTGAAGTTAGTTTTAGACACATAGCATCCATTCATACATCCATCCTCTTCCGCTTATCCGGGGTCGGGTCGCGGGGGTAGCAGCTTCAAGTAGGGAGGCCCAGACATCCCTCTCCCCAGCCACTTGGTCCAGCTCCTCCGGGGGAAATCCCAAGGCTTTCTCAGGCCAGAGAAACATAGTCCCTCCAGCGTGTCCTGGGTCTTCCCCTGGGCCGCCTTACCAGGGAGGCGTCTAGGAGGCATCCTAACCATGCGCCCTAACCACAACTCAACTGGCTCCTCTCGACGTAGAGGAGCAGCGGCTCTACTCTGAGTCCTCCCCGGATGACTGAGCTCCTCACCCTATCTCTAAGGGAGAGCTGTTATGCTATAATAACACCATAATGAATAATTTATCTCAGATTGAATTCTGAGATGTGGAAGAGTTTGACAAAGGAACCCCACTCCGCAAAGGACACACAGTCAGAGACGGCGACCTCTCTCCCTTCTCTCAGCAGGAGGTCAGCTGTGACCACTCCCTACAGCTAAAGTCACAGCACATCTCTTCAGACTTCTGAAGAGCTTTTCACTTCTCAGGAGACTGCTACTCTGGCTGGAGCCCTCGGGGGGGGGGGGCTCCCATCCCAGCTCTACAGCAGCTCTCTCAGACCACCTCTCCCTGAAGCAGACAAAGAAGGCCTGGACCATGAGGCCCTGATCAGGCCTGGCCGACGTACATCCAGCATCTGGAGAGAGCCTCTCGTCGCCCGGGGAACATGTCCGGGCAGACCAGAGTTAAGTTTGCTGTCTTAACCTCATATTCAGATGCAGGAAGAAGGATCCTGCATGCCAAAAACAGTTTTGTTGTATTTCTTCTCATCCTATACAGGAAAGAGAACCCCAGATTCCGCTGAAAGCCAGCAGCAGAGCCCATGTTGAATGCTCACGAGGAGAATCTACTTAAATCGGACTGCAACCGGGTCAGAGGCTGCCTGGAGGACCTTCAGGCCTCCATTCCCTCCACATGCTGTGGTTAGCCCACATGCTGCTGCAGAGCTAACGCTAGCCCGCCAATAACAAGCCAAAAACTTCTCTCTTTCAACGCTCCTTCCATGAATGGCCACACTGGACAGAACTGACACGAGACAAAGGACAGGTTTAGACAGGGAGCTGAGGGTGAAGTAAAAGGTTTTTTGGGAAATGTTTTGTAAACCGTTGGACACATAATCCTTACAACAAAGGGCTAACGAAATAGCTCACGCTAGCCTTCAGTTTATGGTACTGCTAGTATCATTTGAGTGTATTTTATGGTTTTATCAGCAAGGTTATCTCCACAAGGGTTTCATACATTGATGGGACATTAATGTTTACGTTATCCAGCCCACTCATTATGACTAAAAATAAAGCTAAAGCCTTTATTTGTTAGTGCCGAAAGCCTGCTAGCCAAACTGCTATTAGCCTCGTTAACATCCTGTCCTGGACATATTAGTAAAGGCAATTTTGATAACTTTATGTTGTAACCTCTTAGCCACCGATTTGCTACAGCGACCTCAGACGCCCGGAGGGAGAATCGCATTAACAAACTCGGTCGTAAGGGTTTAAATGATTTTACTGAGCAAATCAGTCTTCAGAATATTATTTACTCAAAATGATGTTCTGGTTAACTTGGGCTTTGTATTGTTAATGAGTTGAAACACATGCCAAATGTGTGTTTTTTTTAACTCCATTCCATGCTTTTTGGAATCAGATCTTCAGTGAACAAGGATTCACTGAAGTATTCTGATTATGATCAACCACTCTTGTTTGTCTTTTGTTTGTTTTGCATGTAAATAGTTCCTTAGCTTAGCTTCTTTTTATCTTCATTTTGCTTAGTAGTTTAGTTAAGTTTCATTAGCCTAGTAGAGAGGATTTGTTAATTGAAATATTGTGTTAATTCAGATAAACAGCATTACATAGTGATGTTCTCTGGTTCATTTTATTTCTGTTATTAAATTCTTGGACTTGAAAAGAAGCTGTCACTCCTTTATTCTATGTGTGTGCAGGTTTTGCTGTTAAAAGATCGCTAGTGCTCGAATTAATCCCTTTCAACCATTGTCTTAATATCAGCTAAGAGCTGATCATCACCAGACAATACTTAGAAGACAGATGGTTATTTAATAAACATTAAATAACTTTAAACAGTGTATAATTGCACAACAGAGCCCAGACACACTACAGAGAAAACTCATTTCGGCCGCTTGTATCCTGGATCTCGTTCTTTCTGTCATGACCCAAAGCTTATGACCATAGATGAGGGTAGGAACGTAGATCGACCGGTAAATCAAGAGCTCGCCTTTTGGCTCAGCTCTCTCTTTACCACAACGGACAGGTACAGCGCCCGCTTCACAGCAGATGCCGCACCAATCCGCCTGTCGATCTCCCGCTCCAATTCAGCTTTAAAACAGTAAATAAATAATTTATTTCTGTGATTATTTACTTGTGAGTTTGTTTGTTGTGTTAGTCATGTGTCATACCTGTAAAGACACCAATAAGGAGAACAATCATCAACACAACTACACTTATCCCCAGGATGCTTTCAACCATTGTAAATTCACGATCTGAAAAACGAAAAAGGTCATTAGAGGCTTGGCAGGAGTACAAAGGAGAAATGAACTTAAAGTGAATCTGTTTAAAACAATCTAAAATGAACTTATGAGAGAGCAGATAAATGTAAGAAAAACGACTTCTAACAACTCAACTAACTTTTTGAAATAATTTTCTCTTTTCTGCGGTTTTTCAAACCCACTAAAACAGAGCTGAATGTTACCGGTTGGCTGAACATCTAATTCTGTTAATCTCTCTTCTCTCAAGGTTGTTAAAATATGCAGATCTGGTTGTCTGGTCTTTTTGAAACCTGTGCAGGCATTTCTCCATTTTTAAACTCTCTTTTTTCACAAGTTTTGACAGTGACATTTCAGGCTCTGTAAGATGTGGATTTTTTTCTCCTTATTGTCTTCCATCCCAGGATGCAAAAAAATAATACAATTATGAGTCTCCATATGTCAGACTTTGGAATATGTTATGCAGTTCTAAGGCTTGTCTTTTATCTTTGCATAATGACTTGAAGGGGAGTTGTGAGATTCGACCATCTCTGTGAAGTTTTACCTGCTAAACCAAAGTAATAGTTAAGCTTCCCCGGGTCATTGCTCTCAGTGTCATTATCTTTTCCCAACACAAGACGCAAACGTTGGATGGTGCCATTTTGTGCTGATGTTGGTGGAGCTGATGAAACAAAGAGCAAGAAAATACAAACTTAGAGAGTCATAGTTTTATAAATATGAGAAACCAACAGAATCGGTTTTAAATTCAAGACAAAAGATTGATTCTGCAAAGTCCATTAATCTCTGATATTGGACACCTTAAAGGGTATTATCCCGCTTATACCATAGACACTTACGAAGGATAGGAATATTAAAGAAATTGTTAAAAATTTACTGTTTTTTCTCACTATTAAAATTGCAAGTTTTTTTACAAGAGGCGGCCGAGAGAATGTCTCTCATTGAGACGCGTTCCCAAGGTAACCAGCGTCAACTGTCCTTCAGTTACCAGCTAAAATGTGAGCCAGCGTAGTCATTTAGATCAATCAGGCTATTTGACCAGAACTTTCTTATACTCTGCAGCCAATCAGAATTGAGTATTCACCCAGACCATGGTATAATCAGAAATAACATCCAGAGAACCAGATGCCTTTATAAGTCACCTAATTGGTTCACATGTGTGTGTTTAGCTCTGTAAATACAGCTGGTTTGAACTGATTAGAAGAATATATGATAGAAATAAAAAAGACATACCAGCTAAGGCTGCATGAGCAAAAATCACAGGAAGGATCCCCATTGCTGGCATCATTTTTCAGAGTCAAATCAAGGAAGGAACCTAAAGGGAAAAAAAACAGTTGGTTTCGCTCAGAGCTACTGCCCCAAAAATTTAAAAAATACATGAAACGAGAACAATAATACCGTGTTTATCAATGTGTTTCTCTTGATACCTTACTTCTTAAATGTAATGTTTTGAACACAGTTGCTCTAAGAGGAGACATAAAAATCTTGATAAAACCCTGAACAAATTTTACATGAACATGTTGCAACAACACTGTTATCAGATAATTTTAGTTTAAATTAATTATCAGTTAATTACATTAGTTCCATCTGATTACCAATAAAGTCAACTTGGACCTTCTTTCAGTGTTATAGTGCAGCTGCCATCCAGCAGAGGGCGCTGCTGGTCAGTCTAAAGTGGAGCCACACAGCATTATTAAGAGCAAAAAGTATTGGCAGACACAATGAAGCGGTCCAAATGGAGTCTGGTGTGGGATTACTTTAGCACTGTTTGATGAGGATGTAAAATGCTCTTGATGCCAGTCTTCTTTTAAATATAAACACTCAACAATTCCATAACATGTCAGCTAAACTGTTCTTTTTTAGCCAGGGTGAATAAGGTTTAAATATTTCTTTCTCATATAATTGTTTCCTAAAGCAATTTTTTTTAAATTCAGCTGGTAGAGGCTAAGTGTCTTTTTGTATGGCCTTATTTTGATAATTCTTAGGCATACACTCAATTAATACGTTTTCATCACTGTTTCTCGCGGTGCACAGAACTGGCTGTTCTCTTCCTGCCTACAGACAAATTGTCTGTCTAAGAGCAGTGTTGTGAAGGACTAGAGACTTTCACATGACCAGGTAGACTTTTTGCTGACTGTCTATGCTTCTGTGCGTGCAACCCTCGTGGCTACACCTGTGGAGTTAACTGGGGGTGCGAGTCTGAGGGCGCATGCGCATGAACCAGTGGACGGAGAGACGGAAGGATACCTTGCGTGCTGTGGAGTTATCGTGCCTTTCGGATGCTGTTGTGCGTTCATAAACCGTAAGTTTAGCATTTCTTGTTTTGCGTTAAGCTGTTAATGCGAGTTTGTGGAATAGCGGCATGAATATCCACGTATGTTGCCGAAGATTGCGTTTATAGCGTGTAACGCGCTTACCGCGAGCACCGCGAGCGCCGCAATTAAGTAAACAACGGAGTTGTTAACCCTTTCCTGCCGTGTAAACAGAGACTTTAACCCTTTCCTGCCATGTAAAACGGAGATGAAGCTTGTAATTGGATAATATGTTTACTTTACGGCGTAGAATATATTTGTAGTAGTGTCTATTTAGCCATTGCCCATGTGGTTCTTATATGATTAGCCATATTTTGCTGTTAATGTTGCAGTCACAATGCATATGTATCTAAGAGGCACTGTTATATTCTGTTTACTTATAGAAACCACAATTTCATAACTTCAATAAAACTCTGGACCGGTTCATCATGTCTGCATTTTAATCAGATGCTCCACGGTGGCTCCTGCATAATTAATACTAGGATCAACGAAACATATGGTGCCGAAACCCGGGAGGAGAAGTTGCCGTGGAATTAATTCATGATGTACACCGATCAACCCAGCCATCCAGCAGATGTTAGGCCAAGGCGTGAGAGAAGGCCACCAGTGTGGTTCAACGACTATGATGTTGAGTATCCAAATTATTTACGGTCCCCTCGAGTAGCTGGAGTCCCAGACAGAGGCGCGGAGAGGGCTGCCGAGACGGACCCTCTTGCTCTCTACTTACCCACACAGCAGTCTGATTATGCCGGTGCGACCAGCCCAAGCCGGCCTGGACTATTTAGACCACTGTACCAGAGCACTCCAGTTTACCCTGCTTCTGCAGCTCCAGAGGCTACATCTGCCATTTTGGATGTACTAAGACAACTTCAAGAGGATAATCAGAAGCTACATCGAACGGTCATTCAGATGCAGCAACAAATAAACACCAGAGCATCAGAACCCGAAACATTGCCTCCACCTCCTCCTCCTCCTCCACCTACGGTGGATAATTCCACTCACCTTCAACTATACGACACATTGCCTCCTCCTCCTCCCCCGCCTGCTGAGGACCACTCTGCCCCCCCTCAACCATTCATAAGAGATATAAGCTTAAAATGGCCGCCACCACCTTTACAGTTGCAGTACGCTGGTGCACAAGATGGCGCCCTTAAAGAGGAGCAATACTTCCCCCCTCTGCCACCACATCCAGTTGTTGGGCCTGAGCAACGCTCACACCCCTCAAGAAACTACAGTAATGCGGTGGATGGGCTTACAGAGTGCATGCAGAGGATGGGAGAGCTACCACAGCGCCGAAGACCTGTCACACCAGAGTACTATGAGCCAAACCCAGGTTCTGAATGGGATTCAGTCAGTAATGCGCCATCAGATAGAGGACGGCCTATGCCTTCAGTTCAAGCCCAGCACCCCAGACACCACCAGCAAGAGCGTGTATACCGTGGACCGAAGCCGAAGATCCCCCATTTCACGAAACCTGACCCCAGAGAGTTTAATAGGCTCAAGACAGCGCTTGATAACCTATTGCCGGATGATGCAACAGAGCGATTTAAATATCAAATATTAGTGGATCATTTGAGATTTGAAGAAGCTCTGCTAATTGCAGATTCTTATACCAGCTCCAAGAGGCCATATTCAGACACTATGGCATCCCTAACTGACCATTATGGACAGCCTCACCAATTAGCCCTGCGACATATCGCTGAAATGATGGATGCTGCCAATATCCGCGCTAACGACACTGGTGCGTTTAAGAGGTTTGCACTTCGTGTCCGGGCTTTACATGGGATGCTGGACCAATTAGGTGAGAGTGGGCAGATTGAGATGCAATGTGGGTCTCATGTGACGAGATTGCTGCTGAAGCTGCCACAAGACCTGAGAGCGCAGTTCAAGCGTTACTTGTACCCTAAAAACATCCGCATCCCCACCTTGCACCATTTCGCTGAGTGGTTAGATTTTGAGCTGAAAATGCAGGAGACTGTGTTCGAGACGATCAGTGTGATTGGGGCTGCTGACGATTCCAAGAAGGAGAAGCGTAGGGAACCAAAGTCCACCCGTACCACCAGCGTTTTTCATGGATCTGAACAGCAAGTCAGCACAGCTGTGAGTGAGAAACCCCCGACACTCAGCAACAAGCAAAGTGATAGACAGGCCTATTGCTCTTACTGTTCGAATGATCAACATTATCTGAGTCAATGCTCCAACTTCAGCCAGCTAACCACTGAACAGAAGAAGAGCTGGATAACGGCAAACAGGAAGTGCTGGCGATGTGGGCGTGCTCATCAGACCTCTCAGTGTCGCCTCAAGACCACCTGCAAGAAGTGTAAAGGGAGGCATCTGGAAATCTTGCATGACGTCAATGTCAGGGTACCCTCTGATGAGAGCAGCAACACAGTCACTAAGCCAAGTGATGTGTTCTACCTCGATAGACGATCAGGTGGCAGTCCAGTGATGCTGAAGGTGAGCAAAGTCATCCTGCGCAATGGAAGGGAAAGCATGGAGGCATACGCCATATTGGACGATGGCTCTGAGCGCACGATTCTACTGGCTACAGCTGCACAAACACTGAAGCTTCGCGGCAAACCAGAAGGCCTAGCTCTGAGAACCGTGCGCCAGGAGGTGAAAGTAATACAGGGCCATTCTGTATCATTCACCATATCCCCTGTAGGCCAGCCAAACAAAGTTTTTCGGATAAGTGGAGCCTTCACGGCAGAGCCATTAGGCCTAGCAGACCATACTTACCCTGTGAAGGCGCTGCAGCAGAAGTACAAACACCTCCGAGGGCTGCCTCTCAGAGACCTCAACAGTGTCCACCCAGTCATCCTGATTGGTTCAGACTACCCCGAGCTAATCACACCCATTGAGCCTGTGCGACTTGGTCCCTCAGGTGGACCAGCTGCAGTGAAGACCAAGCTCGGATGGACACTGCAAGGGCCAACCAGGTTAGTTCAGCAGCAGCTACAGTCAAGCCAGTGTTTCCACGTGTCCACCGTTTCACCCTCCACTGAGCTGTTCCAGAATGTTGAAAGGCTTTGGCAATTAGACGTTCTACCATACAGGAGCGAGAAGCTTGTAACTCGGTCACGTCAGGATAAGGAAGCCATGGCCATGCTGGAGCAGAAAACTGTGCGCGTAGATGTGGAAGGGACACAGCGCTATGCCACACCGCTGCTGAGAGTTAACAATATGCCCAAGCTGCAAGTTCATAAGGAGGTAGTTCTTCCCCTACTGCGCAACATTGAGCGTCGCTTGGCAAAGGACCCAGAACGGGCGACTGCATACCGCGAGGAAATAGAGAAGCTGGAACGAGCAGGGTACATCGTGAAAGTCAAGGAAGAAGAGCTGAGCAGTGATGGTGAGTCATGGTTCATCCCTCACCATATGGTATCTCACAATGGGAAGAACCGCATTGTATTTAATTGCTCCTTTGTGCATAATGGAGCTAATTTGAATAACCTGCTTCTCCCTGGCCCAACCTTGACTTCTAGCCTGCTTGGTGTTCTCCTGAGATTTCGTGAGCATTCCATCGCTATCAGTAGCGATATAAAAGGAATGTTCCATCAGGTGAGGTTACTGCCCCAAGACAAAGCATTGCTCCGTTTCCTGTGGAGGGACTTACAGAAAGACACCCCCATTAGCATCTACGAATGGCAGGTTCTTCCATTTGGGACAACATGTAGCCCGTGCTGCGCCACATTCGCACTGTTGAAACATGTTAGCGACCACAGCCAGCCTGAGGAAGATGTCCGTTTAGCTGTTGAAAAATGTTTCTACGTTGACAACTGTCTCCGAAGCGTGCAAACTGTGGACGAAGCAAAGTCACTGGTGGACAAACTGCAGTCCCTCCTATCAGAGGGAGGATTTCAGCTGCGTCAGTGGGCAAGTAACACTCCTGAGACCATCAATCACCTTCCCAAGGACCTAAGATCAGAAAGCAACGAGTTGTGGTTGAATGCCACTGAGACTGATCCTCAGGAGTTAACTTTGGGATTACGATGGTTCTGCCAATCTGACACCCTCGGCTACAAATGTCGTCTATTGAACCAGGAAGTACCAACAATGAGACACATCTATCGGGTTTTAGCTAGCCTTTACGACCCGCTGGGATTCATTGTCCCCTTCACCACAAGAGCCAAAGTCTTGGTCCAGTCCCTGTGGAGCAAAACAAGGGACTGGGATGACCCAGCTCTGCCCAAAGACGCCATGCTGATGTGGACTGAGTGGCAGGATGAGTTACAGCGACTACCTCAGATTACCTTGCCCCGTTGCTACGTAAGTCCTCAGATGGACATAGAGGCTTGCACCAGAACAGTTCACATATTCTGCGATGCCTCCGAGCGTGCCTATGGTGCTGCTGCTTACCTACGCACTGAGGGTCAAGATGGACATGTCGAGGTGTCATTCCTCACTGCACGTTCTAGAGTGGCTCCTAAGAAGCAGCAGTCCATGCCACGTTTGGAGCTTTGTGCAGCGCTGACAGGAGCCCAAGTAGCCACTCTTCTACGAAGGGAGCTCACCTTGCCTCTACATGATATTAACCTCTGGTCAGACTCCACAACAGTCCTGACTTGGATCCAGTCAGAGTCTTGCAGGTTTAAAGTTTTCGTTGGTACACGAGTGGCTGAGATTCAAGAACTGACTAGTGAATGTTCTTGGCGCTATGTCGACTCCAGTAATAACCCTGCAGATGACATCACTCGTGGCAAGACTTTAACGGAAATAGCGGAGGATGGCAGATGGAAGGATGGACCATCATTCCTGGCACAGTCACCTGAGTCTTGGCCCACAAAGCCTTCATTGTCTGTAACAGACGACGAAACAGAGACACGAAGAATGATGTTCTGTAGCCTGGTCACCACCACTGCGCCTCCAGCCCTCCCTGACTTAGACCAGTTCTCCTCATTCCGAGATCTAGTCCATGCAGTTACACTTTCTCGACACGGGGCGGCCGCAGGTCCAAGCAGTCCAACAGCAGAAGACTATAAGAAAATAGAAAGGGAAATTCTCCAACGATCGCAGCAGGACAGCTTTGGAGAAGAGTACGCCCTCCTATCTGCTGGTAAACCCTTGACATCTACCAGTAGGTTGCTCACACTTGCTCCAGAGTTGGAACAGGCTACTGGACTAATAAGAGTTGGAGGCCGTCTTCGCCGCAGTCAAAACCTGGAACCAGACATAGTCCATCCAGTGGTGCTAGATCCAGCACATAAGATCACAAAACTTATAGTGCATGACGTGGATGAAGACCTAAGGCACCCGGGTACAGAGCGCCTATTTGCCGAACTTAGGAGGCGTTTCTGGATATTACACGGCCGAGAGGCGGTTAAACGGCATCAGCAGTTTTGTCCAGAATGCAAGCGGTGGAGAGCTCAGCCCAAAGTACCCCTCATGTCAGACCTCCCTGAAGTCAGACTTCGCCTGTTTAAGCCTCCTTTTTACTCTACAGGAGTCGACTGCTTCGGGCCGTTCATAATCAAAGTTGGACGGCGCTCCGAGAAAAGGTGGGGGATACTCTTCAAGTGCTTGACAACGAAGGCAGTTCACATTGATGTTCTGACAAGCCTGGACGCTGACGCATTTCTGATGGCCTTACGTCGATTCATCGCCAGAAGAGGGAAGCCTTCAGAAATTTTATCAGATCAGGGCACAAATTTCAAGGGCGGAGATCGAGAGCTCCGCAAAGCCTTCCAAGCATTGCATCCCGATCTGAAAGATCAGTTATCACAGCACCAGATCAGCTTTAAGTTCAACCCCCCTAGTGCACCTCACTTTGGTGGCATTTGGGAGAGAGAAATAAGGTCAGTTAAAGCTGCTCTGTACGCCACTGTACAACCACACGCCATACCAGAAGAGGTATTGCGTACCGTCTTAATCGAAGTGGAGGGAATCCTAAATTCAAAGCCACTTGGATATGTGTCTAGTGATGTGGCTGACGCAGACCCTGTAACCCCAAACTTGTTACTGATGGGGCGGCTGGATCCGTCCCTGCCTCAAGCCGTTTACGAGGAATCAGAGCTCCTAAGTAGGAAAAGATGGAAGCACTCACAAATCCTCGCTGATCAGTTCTGGAAATACTTCATTCGCCACTACCTTCCAACACTCCAGACCCGGGCTAAGTGGAACAAAGATACGCCAGCTCATCAGCCTGGAGACATTGTCATGGTGATAGACCCCCTGCTGCCCAGAGCCCTCTGGCCGGTGGGCCGGATCACCAAAGTACTTCCCGGAACCGATGGTCGCATCCGGACAGTGGAAGTCAACGTCCAGGACAGGTGCTACATAAGGCCAGTGGCCCGACTCATCCCATTGCCCGCCGTCCCAGACATGGAATCCCGCCCCGTTCTGTCACGTCCTTCAGAGGACAAACTGGATGAGTGACCAGTTTGGGGGCGGCTGTTGTGAAGGACTAGAGACTTTCACATGACCAGGTAGACTTTTTGCTGACTGTCTATGCTTCTGTGCGTGCAACCCTCGTGGCTACACCTGTGGAGTTAACTGGGGGTGCGAGTCTGAGGGCGCATGCGCATGAACCAGTGGACGGAGAGACGGAAGGATACCTTGCGTGCTGTGGAGTTATCGTGCCTTTCGGATGCTGTTGTGCGTTCATAAACCGTAAGTTTAGCATTTCTTGTTTTGCGTTAAGCTGTTAATGCGAGTTTGTGGAATAGCGGCATGAATATCCACGTATGTTGCCGAAGATTGCGTTTATAGCGTGTAACGCGCTTACCGCGAGCACCGCGAGCGCCGCAATTAAGTAAACAACGGAGTTGTTAACCCTTTCCTGCCGTGTAAACAGAGACTTTAACCCTTTCCTGCCATGTAAAACGGAGATGAAGCTTGTAATTGGATAATATGTTTACTTTACGGCGTAGAATATATTTGTAGTAGTGTCTATTTAGCCATTGCCCATGTGGTTCTTATATGATTAGCCATATTTTGCTGTTAATGTTGCAGTCACAATGCATATGTATCTAAGAGGCACTGTTATATTCTGTTTACTTATAGAAACCACAATTTCATAACTTCAATAAAACTCTGGACCGGTTCATCATGTCTGCATTTTAATCAGATGCTCCACGGTGGCTCCTGCATAATTAATACTAGGATCAACGAAACAAGCAGGAAGTGCTTTGCTGGGCCGGTGCATTAGTCTGTCACTGAAACTGTTCTTCAGCTCAGCAACTGAGCGTGCATGGGATGGGAGATGTTTTGCATGATGTGATTTTTTTAACAATGTCCTCTTATCTCCCACCTCCTGCACTGGGTTTAGGGAGAATCCCAAGATGGGGCTGGCTCGCATAATTTAACATTTATCTAGTTGCTTCCTTTAAGAGACAGATAAGCCATCAAAAAACAACATTTTGTTCTAAACAAGCTAGGATGTTCATGATAAATTCACTGGTTAATTTATAACACTTTGTAACCTACGTGACCATGTTAGGGCTGCATGCGGCTGCTCTGAAGTTTGGGATTTTGCAGCATCAATTCCTCCCAGCGTCTTTCGCTCACAGGGCAGCAGAGCTTAGGTGCTTAATGGATACAAATAGTCGGCACAGCAGCTGGTTTTAGCTTGGGAAGGTAAAACCCACCTGTTAGCTCCTTCATCAGTTTTGTTCATCCACATGACTCAAAGTCTTCTGGAGAGAAGTGTTGAGAGCTCATATGTGGGTCCTTTGGAAGTTGTCTTCTTCCAACGGCATTTTCCCACTGCGCTTTTCTAATTTTTCATGTGGGAAGCGATGAAGACTCACCTCACCGTTTCTGTTGTTTTCTGTTTTGAAGTTGTCAACAGTGACACCATGTGGCATTGTCTAGATTTACACCAGTCAAATTCAATGCGATAAAAAAAACTCTGATTAGTCTGTAGTTTCCAGTCCAGTAGAACCTAATGGCTACATTAACCCAGCATGCATTGTGCAGGTGAAAAAATGGCAACCTCCATAGGTGAAAAATATAACTAAGGATATACCATTTTTGTTTACAACCCAACTGTTTGTAAGAACCCTTAAATGGTTTTGGCTGTGAGCATTCTGTGAGCGACCCAAATGTCTAACTAACATTTGTTTTTTCTTTTGACAGTGGAAGCTGGTAGGGGTTCTCTGCCTTTTTGTTTAAGTGTTTTCTCCTGTTTTGTGGATAGCCAGGGAGTTTAGGCTTTGTACTTTCTGTTCTCCCCTAGCAAGTGTTTTTTTTTATTTTATAATTACGGGGGGGTTGTTTGTTTTTTTGGCCTTGGAGACCCTGAAGCTTAAAGCTTCCCTGTGTTGCACTTCTGTAATTCTACCTACATTATAAATAAACCTTTTTTTTATTGACATCTACTGACGAGGATTACTGATTGTTTTGTGTTACACCCAGTGCCAGAACTTCCCTTTTGTTGTCTTGGGGAGGGGTCGTAACATTTACAAATCACAAATACCAATTTTTAAATCAATAGGAAATTTTCAACACTCATGCAACACACATCCATGTAAGCGGACCTCTCAACTTTTATGGAAAGTGAAGGGGGGGGGGGGTCAGTAGCTCGGTTTTGCTGTCACACCAACTGGACGCTGGAATAGTACATCCAGTCAACTCCGTCTCATTTTTAACCGACTAGACATCTGGACATGGTCCAAAGATGTCTTACTTTTGTTAAAAAGTGAAAGGAGTGTCAACACTATATTGTTCAGTTAGTGGGTTAAAACAGAAAAACACACACAACTGTTCTCCTGTGATTATTTCAACATATCTGCAGATTTCTGCAGTTTGCTGCAACAAAACTCCCCCTTCCTGAGTCCATTCAGGTGTCTGCTTTATTCTTGGAAAATATGTTTTGTTTCTAGATAGACCCTCATGAATGGATCAAATGAAACAGATCCCACAGGTACTGAATAAGATAATAAAGTGGTTTTAAGTTTTTGCCAGTATTATTACACTCCTTTCATAAGAATGGAGAACTGCTTTTTTATATTATTTTACTAAAGAGTATCACTCATGCAGAGTGCGTCAAGCCTTCGTTGTTGACCTCTTCTCTCTTTACTCCTTCTCTTTGGAGTCAGTTAAAAGAAGCCAGTAGAGAGTCAAACTTTTATGACACTAAAAAGAAAAATAGTTGCTCCAAAAATAAACTTCTCAAAAGTTTATGTTGTTTGGGCACATTGATGTCTCTAACATCAGTGATGACCTGGGACCTTAAAGTCAGTATCTGACACTGACTGCTACAGACAAGTTCAGCTTTTTCAAGCTGTAACAGCTGACTAAAGATCTTTATCTATGCTTTATAACAACTTGCTTATATCACTGCACTGCACTTTACTCTGGGCTTAACAAAACTCTTGTGGCTTGGCTGCAGCACCTGCTCCTACAGTGATCTCTGCACGGCTCTACTGGGAACTTTGCCGAGTTCTGCATCGGAGAAACCCTTAAACTGTGTATAGTTGACTTAATGGTGATTTACCTTTTCTTTAAGACTGTTCGTTACATTTTGTGTTGTGTTAACGCCGTAAACCAACAAGCGCTGCGCTTACCATTCAAACCTCCATTGAGCTGATGACTCATTTAACTAGCATGATTACATGATCAACATGATCTTTCCAACCATATACGTATTTACTGTTTTGATTAATGTAGTTCAAAAGAAAGCCAAATTAAATGACATATCTTCACTAATTAAAAGACACAATTTGCTTAATTTATTTGAACTGCTTTTAAGTATTTTTTTAAAAACCGCTTTGATGGCAAAGGCGCTTTGTACTAACCTGAATTAAAACCTTTTGAAATTTACATTTATTGAAGTCAATTGCATTTATTGAATTATGAAGTTAAATATTTGTGAAGTATAACATATGAGTTTTTGGTAATTGTGGTAAACCATTATAGCTAAAGTTAATTTAAGTTATTTTGTATGAATACCTAATTCATGTAATGGCATTTTAGGTCCGTTTTTTTTTCAATGACCTCAACAAACTACCTTGATGTAATGGTTTTTACTTGACTGTTTCCATGCAACATAAAATATCTGATCCATGTGCATGGCACAAACACCAAATATCAACCTTTTATTGTAAACAGCTGGTACTGTCATGACAAATTTAATTTATAACATTTCACACACTACTAAGTGAAACTCATTTAAAAATTAAAAACTCACTTTTTTAGATGTCTTATGTGCAGAAGCAGTCCTTTTTAGCAGCTTGGAGTGCAGCAGTCTGTCACTGAAATAACTGCCCAGCTCAGCAACCAAACCGTGCATGCGATGGGAGATATTTTGCATTAATGATGTTAATTACTTGTAACAATGTCTTCTTGTCTCCCATCACCTCTACTGAGATGAGGGGGAATCCCAGGAAAAGGCTGGCTCTCATAATTAGTTTATCCAGTTGCTTCCTCTCAGAAACAAATAAGCTGCTGCTCCAACACATCAAACCATAAAAGATGACAGATGCCAACAAAGAGTTATAAAAGGCCTTCAGGAGTGCTCCTTGTACTCCATAATAACCTCAGCCTCCTCTGACCCATTTAGTGAAGAGCATTTGTGTTGTGATTCCAGTCTAGAATTAGAATAACCTTTATTGTTATTCTACATGATACAACATGATTTGAGAGCATCTCCCTTTTAGCAAACAAAAACGAGCATAAAAGTAATACTAGCATAAAATTAAACAAAAAAACAATAATATCTACAAATATATACATAGTAGCAGTGTGAGTCAGTGGAGGTGCAGTTAAGACTGTAAACACGATATGAAGCAATAAATTTCACCTAGTGTATTTGGTTAATTGTACATAAATACTTCATTTATTGCACATTATCAACATTATCAGTAAAAATATGATTCAGGTGGTTATTTTTCTTATTCAGGTTATTCTACATGATACAGCATGATTTAAGTGCATCTACCTTTTTGCAAGCATAAAATTAAACAAACAAAAAACTACAATAATATCTACAAATATATACACAGTAGCAGTGTGAGTCAGTGGAGGTGCAGTTAAGACTGTAAACATGATATGAAGCAGTAAATTTCACTTAGAGTATTTGGTTAATTTATGGCACATTATCAACATGATCAGTATAAGTATGATTCAGGTGGACAGGTTTATTTTGTTTGGTTACAGTGATAGCGACAGGAAATAAGCTGTCCCTGAGTCTATTTGTCCTGGTTTTGTGCGATGGTGGGAGGAGTCCTAGATGGTATTTCCAAATCTGCTGAGGTAGTGAGGGCAGCCAGTGATCTTCTGGGTTGTGTTGATGACCCTTTGCAGCACTCTCCTGTGCTGCTGAGCACCCTGCATACCACGCTGTGATGCAGTAGAACAGGATGCTCTCAATGGTTTTGTGCGATGGTGGGAGGAGTCCCAAGGCCCGTTTACACTACACTTTTTTAACCGAGCCGAGCCGAGACCAGTCTGAGCTTGGATCAGTTAACCAAGCCAAGACGACCGTTTACCCACCACACTATCCCGGTTCCTTGGTTGCTCCTCGCCTCCTAGTGGCGATCTGCGGTACTACCGCTCTCTGGGATTGAAGGCGGAAGCAGCAAAACAAAACGGCGGCGCCCGTAACATTCAGGATGTTATGCTTGATATTGTGAAATTTCGGTGTTTGCGGAGAGTCAGGGGAAGAAGGCAACCATTGGTGAATTTATTTGAGAGATTCGGCTTTTGGGAAGTGGATGAGACAAACGAACGTCTAATAAGGATTTACAGACGCAGGAAACGACGACAGACGCTGAGGTTCATCACGCTGCTAAGCAGAATCATCACTGGAAATTGTGTGGCACGGTAAGGAAGCTAGTATTATTATGAATGCCTGAAATTTATCTGAATGGAGTGTGAATCGGGACGTGCAGCCAGACACGGCGGAAAAAACGCGGACAGTCAGCTGACTGTAAGGGGATGACGCGGTCTGCTCATGCGCTCTTTATCAAAACCGGGCCAGAAAAAAAAACAGGCCGAGACTTACTCAGGAACTAGTCTGCAGTAAGCGCGGTCCGGTTATGTTTAGCGCGGTCCAGTTCAGTCTGCTGACCATTTACACACAAGAGTTATCTCGGTTACCGAGCTCGGACTGCTCTCGGCTCGGTTAAAAAAAGTGTAGTGTAAACGGGCCTCTAGATGGTATTTCCAGCTCTGCTGAGGTAGTGAGGGCAGCCAGTGATCTTCTGGGCTGTGTTGATGACCCTTTGCCGCACTCTCCTGTGCTGCTGAGCACCCTGCGTACCACGCTGTGATGCAGTAGAACAGGATGCTCTCAGTGGTGGCTCTGTAAGTCAAAGGCAAGTTTATTTATATAGCACAATTCAGTACAGAGACAATGCAAAGTGCTTTACATGATTAAAATATAGGAAAACAAAAAAGAACATTAAAAACAGTAAAACAGTTTAACTAGAACAGTCAAAGGCAATTTCAATCTGAAACACTCACACGGAAAGAAGAGACAATTAGAAGAATTTATTGATACAATATTTTGAGACTTTGGTGCTCAGACCTCGGCAGGAAACATTCAGGCTGAATTATACTTCAATATGCATAAGCAGGTGTATGAGAATAGGAATGATCCCCCAGGCCTGAAACTGGTGGTGGAGTGGAGATAGAAGAAGTTTGTTCAGTCCATATGATGATCTTTTTAAGCTAGATGTCCTATTTGATAAATACAGGTTTGCATGACTGTCCATGATGAGCAAGCTTGAAGCGACTGTGGAGAGGAAAAACTCCCCTTTGTGAAGAAACCTCTGGCAGAACCAGGCTCAACATGGCGGTCTTCTGCCGGACTGATTGAGATATGACAGCAAATTCTGTAGAGTCCAGGAGGAATTACACTCTAATAGGAACAAGGTTGTAGGAGCACATAGGAAAGCCAGATGGAGCTGCTATGATGGTGGAGAAGGGGATGGAGGTGGGTTGAATCCAGTCATCAGAGTCCAGATCAGACATTGCACGGCGACTGCTTGCTTGCTGGGTAGAAGCTGAGCTGGATTTAAAGTTCTTTTAAGACAGATCCAGGACGCTGATTGGCTTCGAGGAGGAGCAGTTCAAAGCTGATTGGCTTGCGTCGGAGGCGAATGAATCCCTGATTGATGGAGATAAGCAATGAGTTTCTTCAGTCTGAATTTCCGCTTTAGCTCCATTTCAATCTGAAAAACTCACACGGAAAGAAGAAACAATTAGAAGAATTTATTGATACAATATTTTAAGACTTTGGCGCTCAGACCTCGGAAGGAAATATTCACGCTGAAATATACTTCAATATGCATAAGCAGGTGTATGAGAATAGGAATGATCCCCCAAAAATTGCTGAGGTCTGAGCATCTGTATGCTCATAAGGCAGGGTGACTAATAGCGAAGGATAACAGGATGGGTAATTGAACTGCCAAGAAGGTTTGCAAACAGCTTACCAAGTCAGGCCGTTGCAGTGAAGGCTTACCCAAAGTACAGCGAGATGAATGGGAGATGATGATTAGGTGAATGATAAGGTAAAAGGTGAAGTGATCAGGGATGCTTTGATGAATGATTTCTTGCGGAAGATGTCTTGCGGATGGTTTCTTGCGGATGATGCACATAGATAAATGAGTGATCATGAAGAGATGCAAGACAGGTGACAGGAAACATGACAGGATGTAACGGAATGCATAACAGGATGCCTGTCGGTATGCATGAAAGGTACGTGACAGAGTGCATGATAGGAAGAACACAGGTCTGCAATTAATATGAATGAGTTTTGAACCACCACCAGTATTTGAAGTTGAATTACCTTAAAGCTGATAGGGCATTGAGCATGAAAGGACCCATGTATGCCCAGAAAGCAGAGAACTTGAATTGATAACAAAACAGGGCCGTTACCATGAAGACTTACTAAAATAGGGCCGTCGCCACGAAGGCTTAACAAAGTTCTGTGAGATGAATGGAATGTTTATGATGATTTCTTGCTGATGTGAATGATTCTTGCGGATGCTTTCTTGCAGATGATGCACATAGATAAATGAGTGATCATGACGAGATGCAAGACAGGTGACAGGACACATGACAAGATGCATGACAGGATGCATGACGAATGCATGAAGGGACACATGATAAGACGTAGGACCAGACGCGACAAGACAAGCGATCATGACGAGATGCAAGACAGGTGACGGGACACATGACAGGATGCAACGGTATGCATAACAGAATGCATGACGGCAGGGGAGGTAGTGGCCCAGTGGTTGGAGTTTTGCGCTTGCACTCTGGAAGGTTGCAAGAACCTGGTTCAATCCCCACAGCCTGCACTTTGGGTCCCTGAGCAAGACCCTTAACCCCTGATTGCTCCCCAAGCGCCACACAGTGGCAGCCCACTGCTCCCCAAGGGGATGGGTTAAGATGCAGAAGTGAATTTCTCCATTGTGAGATCAATAAAGTTCAATTATTATTATTATTATGCATGAGAGAACACGTGACAAGACGCAGGACCAGACGCGACAACAAGTGATCATGACGAGATGCAAGACAGGTGACAGGACACATGACGGGATGCAAAGGGATGCATAACAGGATGCATGACAGAATGCATGAAAGGACGCATGACATGACGCAAGACCAGACACGACCAGACTCACAAGAAATGCATGACAGAATGCATTGCAAATACAAAAAGAATGCATGAAAGGGTATGTGACACAATGCATGACAGAAACAACACAGGTCTACAAATAATATGAATGAGTTTTGAACCACCACCAGTATTTGTAGTTGAATTACTTAAAATTTAGAGGGCATTGAGCAACTAAAATGAATGGATGCTCAGAACGATATGCAAGGCATGATGGTGACCATTGCCCATTTGTTGGAGTGATCAGGAATCTGAGAACCAACAATTATAAAGAACTCCCCCAAAACCTACGGATGGCAGCATCTGTAAAATCTTTATACATATCTACGACAGAACACATTATTATTAATATATTTCCGATCCAGGCGAGAAGCAGGCCAGACTAGAAGTTCAGAACGCAGCTCTCAACCAGAGTATCCTGTTCAAGAAGGAAAGAAACAAAATTAATTAACTCGAGCTGCCTGGAAATAAAGCGTGCCTCTGGCAATGATGCATCTGCAAGACTGAGCTGACCAAGCAAGGAGGGCAGCTAACGGAAATACTGATATGGAATGAGACTTATATCATGTGAATTCGAGAGCTTAACTGCAGGCAGAAAGCCATGATGAAACTAGGTTGAGATCCGAACCTAGAACTCAATTTGCAGGCTGACAGGTTTAATTTGAGAAAGGACAACTGGGAATAGTGAAAGAAGATCTATGAAAGGAAAGTGACCATAAGATGAATGGATGAAGATGGGCAACACTTCTTAAGACATAATTTATCAAATAATATTTGCTTAACTCATGAATGCGTAGAAAGCCGAACGTATACCAAATGCTGTCATGAATCAATTAAGCTTATTTAGCTCATTCCATGGTGTTTGAAATGAATTTAATACTTTAACTCAGATTGTGCACTGCATTCTGACAAAACCGATGATCTTCAATGCTTATTAGCTTAAGTATCCTCAACAGCCTGCAGACAAGCTCCGCAATTGAAATACTATCACCAGACAACAGCACCCACCGTGATGCTCTCCGGATGGTGCCAACCGCTTAAACCAGAAGAAGAAGAAAAACGACAACAAACATTAGAATGGATGGGATACGTTCTTCCTAAATAGACGGATATTCAGGAGCGTGATGAGCGAAACACATGCAATATGAATGAAAACATGAGTGGATACATGTTACCCTGAGCTGCTCATAGCGGGGATGAGAGAGGAGATCTGGCTGAAAGTTGCGGCAGGGACGATACGGGAAGGTGGGCCTCGGAAAGCTGGTCGAAACCAGAGAAGGTCCCACGTGACGCAGAGCCCTCGACTGAGAGCCAGCGCAATGAATCAGCTGGAGAAAGACCCCGGCGCGCTACGAAGCGGAGCAGGACCGGAGCTGAGGCAGAGTTGAGACGGCGTCTGCGCCAGGAATCGGAGATGATGGAAAACAGAGGTTGGGTGACGGAATGAGATGCCCCAGGCGGAAGAAGGCCAGCTAAGAGAGCGAGTTCAGGTCAGCGCTGGTTAAAATATGCTGGAGCGAATACAGCAGTCAGAGATGATGGATGCGCAGCTAGATGCATTCCTAGGAGCAGGAGGATAAGTTGTCATCATCTTGAATCCAGTCATCAGAGTCCAGATCAGATATCGCACAGCGACTGCTTGCTTGCTGGATCGAAGCTGAGCTGGGTTTAAAGTTCTTTTAAGACAGATCCAGGACGCTGATTGGCTTCGAGGAGGAGCAGTTCAAAGCTGATTGGCTTGCGTCGGAGGCAAATGAGTCCCTGATTGATGGAGGTAAGCAATGAGTTTCTTCAGTCTGAATTTCCGCTTTAGCTCCATTTTAAACAAATGTGTTTTTAATCCTGATTTAAAAGAACTCAGGCTTTCCGCACTTTTACAGTTTTCTGGAAGTTTGTTGCAAATAAGTGGAGCATAGGAACTAAATGCTGCTTCTCCGTGTTTGGTTTGTGTTCTGGGTATGCAGAGCAGGCTA
The DNA here is from genome assembly GCF_011125445.2 of Fundulus heteroclitus. Taxonomy (NCBI): domain Eukaryota; kingdom Metazoa; phylum Chordata; class Actinopteri; order Cyprinodontiformes; family Fundulidae; genus Fundulus; species Fundulus heteroclitus. The sequence continues at coordinate 470,222 of NW_023396541.1, read as the reverse complement.
GAGCCAGAAGACCTGAGTGGTCTGGAGGGTTGATACACTGATAACAAGTTTGTGATGTATTTAGGAGCTAAGCCATTCAGAGATTTATAGACTAACAGAAGGATTTTAAAGTCTATTCTCTGAGATACAGGGAGCCAGTGGAAGAACTTTAGAACTGGGGTTATGTGCTCTACTTTCTTAGTCTTAGTGAGGACGCGGGCAGCAGCGTTCTGGATCAGCTGCAGCTGTCTGATCCACTTTTTAGGCAGGCCTGTGAAAACACCGTTGCAGTAATCAATTCTACTAAATATAAACACATGGATTAGTTTTTCCAGATCCTCTTGAGACATTAGTCCTTTAATCCTGAAAATGTTCCTCAGGTGATAGAAAGCCAACCTTGTAATTGTCTTTAGATGCTTTTGGAGGTTCAGGTCTGAGTCCATCACTACTCCCAGATTTCGGGCCTGATCAGTGGTTTTTAGCTGAAGCAACTGAAGCTGTGTGCTAACCTTTGATCTCTCCTCTATTGGTAAATATTACTTCAGTTTTGTTTTTATTCAATTGAAGAAAGTTTTGACACATCCATGCATTGATTTCTTCTAGGCATTTTCTCAGTGCTTGAACTGGTTCATAGTCACCTGGTGACATGGTGATGTAAAGCTGTGTGTTGTCTGCATAGTTATGGTAGCTGATGTTGTTGTTTTTTATGATCTGAGCTAGAGGGAGCATGGAGATATTGAAGAGGAGGCAAACCAGGATAGACCCTTGGGGAACCCCACATCTGATTTTGTCGTCTTTGATGTAAATGTACCTACTGATACAAAAAAGTCCCTGTGCTTTAAGTAGGATTTAAACCAGTTGAGAGCTGTACCAGAGAAGCCAACCCAGTTCTCCAGGCGCTTTAACAGGATGGAGTGGTTGACAGTATAAAAATGCTGCACTGAGGTCCAATAGAACGAGCACGGTGGTTCTTCCACAGTCTGTATTTATATGGATGTCATTAAACACCTTGATAAGGGCGGTCTCTGTACTGTGGTAAGCACGGAAACCTGACTGGAAAACATCAAAGCGGCTGGTCGTTGTTAAGAAGGTGTTTAATTGTTGAAACATAGCTTTTTCAATAATCTTACTGATAAAGGGGAGGTTTGAGATGGGCCTGTAGTTCTGGAGTAGAAGTTTGTCGAAATTGTTCTTATTCAGCAGTGGTTTGATAATTGCTGTTTTTAGGGACTGGGGGAAAACACCCGACAGAAGGGACGTGTTTATTATCTGAGTCAAATCAGACGCTATGACAGGCAAAACTTTCTTAAAAAAAGCTGTGGGTAGAACATCAAGGCAGCAGGAGGAGGGACTTAGCTGCTGGATGATCTCCTCTAAGCTTTTGGAGTTTATTTGGCTGAATTGGGACATTTTGTCAAAAATAGTTCCAGCTGAATACAGCATTGGTTCTAGTGTTGGGATGGAAGTAAAAAGTGATCCTTTAATTTTTAGGATTTTCTCAGTAAAGAAGTTACTGTAGAAGGTCACCAGCAGTCTCCCCTCCAGGTTCTTCCTCCTGAACTGTCTCTCAGCAGGTGGAGATGCAGCTGAGCCTTCCTCACCACCGCTGTGGTGTTGGCAGTCCAGGAAAGGTCATCAGATATCTGCACACCCAGGAATCCCACGGACTGGACTCTTTCCACGCAGTCCCCAGAGTGGAGCCGCATCCGTTCTGTCTTTCCTGAAGTCCAAAAGGAGCTATTTTGTTTTTGTGGTGTTCAGTCGAAGGTTGTTAACTTATAGTCCGAAAAATACGGTAACCAGTTTAAGGATGAAGGAAAATTAAGTTAAAAGACAGCACAAACAACATAAGCTACAAAACAATATCACACCACATGTGAATTGGTTAGAAGCAGGTCTGAAACGTAAGGATCTGCTTCTAGTTCTGGACCAGGAAATTATTTAACTATCAGTAACTGAAGGAAAATAAAAAATATAAAAAAATATCTCATTCAGGCATCATCTCTGATATAATCAGTTCATACAACCTTGGTAAAGTAACTGATACCTCCATTCGCAGGGGACAGATGTTTCATTTTGAATCTATTTTACAGTCAGGCCCTGGAGGGCAGCAGCCCAGGCTGCTAGACACAAAGCATCCCCCAGGGAGAGAAGGCCCTGGCTTTTACAAATTCTGGTTTTATTACCACTTGAATAGACTTGTATACTTAGTTTATGGTACTTGAGTAAAATTCCATCATAGAAACGGTATGTTAATAAATGTGCATAATTGTTGTTGTACTCTTCCACCTCTGCCAGTCTCTCTCTCACTCATTCATTCACTCACTCATTCACACACACAAACACACACAGTACTGAATGACCTTTATTAACGAGTGTGTCATTGCACAAAATGCATGAAATTAACATTGTTACAGACATTTAGTGTTACAAAGCAGTCTTATCGATGAGTCAAAAGATAAAAGGGAGTTCATGTTAGTGATGCTTATTATGATCCATTTGCAGCATTGTTCTGTTATGATTGCATCTCACTTTCAATGGCACCTTTACAGAATGCTGCACAGCACTTGCCACTTCTTACTTCTTATTTTACTGTATTCTTATTTTTTGTCAAATTGTCAAATTCCTTTTAAGTGCAAACCTACTTGGCGATTAAACTTTATTCTGATTCTGATTTTGACATTCAGCTGAAGCACCCTTGTGACCTGAAACAAAAAAAAATTAAAGAAGATCATTAAAACACAGTCACAATATAATTAATCTTTAAATCACAATAATTGTCTGTTATTTTTTGTTAAGGTAAAGCTTTGGGCTTTACCTGTGTGCTTACCTTTTAGCTGACAAAAATATTAATCAGTTAAAATACAATTTATAAAGGCAGACTTTTAAGATGTTCTGAATGATCAACACTCCATTTGGCTCTATTGTCTAATACCTTTAAATGTCATATTGACCTTTAAAGGGGCCATTACATCACTATATAAAGTATTTCATATGGTTGATATTGCTGCAAATGTAAAATATCCAAAGAATAAATTGGGGGCTGTTTTAGTTGACCAGATTTCCCTCCTCTGTAAAAGGATTGTAATCATATGTGGCACTGCCTAGTTGACTTCACTCTGACTGGCTACAACCATGAAAACCGGTCAAACACGACACATGCTCTCGCCCCCTCCACCCGCACCCTTCTTCTGGATGCAACACTCCATCACAAACCCATTATTATTGTATTGTGGCTAGTGGAAGTATTTGCGTTGCAGGATGTCGAACAGGTGCGGTCAAGCTGACCAAAGGCTTTATCCTGGCGCCGCCTTTTGACACAACGGGACAGAAGTCCACAGCAGCAGAGCAGCAGTTCTCTCCTCTGCTGCTTCAGACGGTGCTCATAGGTTTATCAGACGAGACCGCATTTAGAAGTGAAATAAAATTAGGGGTAATGACAGCATTGTGGTCGCCACCTACAGTGTTGGTACAGAAGTGTTTTTAAAAATCAGTTTGTTGGAAAACCAGGACCTGAATCCACTTCAGCAAAGTGTGTTGAACATACAAACATAACGAAGACTTGTATTAGACCGAAGTGAAGTTAGTTTTAGACACAGAGCACCCATTCATACATCCATCCTCTTCCGCTTATCCGGGGTCGGGTCGCGGGGGTAGCAGCTTCAAGTAGGGAGGCCCAGACGTCCCTCTCCCCAGCCACTTGGGCCAGCTCCTCCGGAGGAATCCCAAGGCGTTCCCAGGCCAGCAGAGAGACATAGTCCCTCCAGCGTGTCCTGGGTCTTCCCCTGGGCCTCCTCCCGGTGGGACGTGCCCGGAACACCTCACCAGGGAGGCGTCCAGGAGGCATCCTGACCAGATGCCCGAGCCACCTCAACTGGCTCCTCTCGACGTGGAGGAGCAGCGGCTCTACTCTGAGTCCTCCCCGGATGACTGAGCTCCTCACCCGTTCTCTAAGGGAGAGCCCAGACACACTACAGAGAAAACTCATTTCAGCCGCTTGTATCCGGGATCTCGTTCTTTCTGTCACGACCCAAAGCTCGTGACCATAGATGAGGGTAGGAACGTAGATCGACTGGTAAATCGAGAGCTTTGCCTTTTGGCTCAGCTCTCTCTTCACCACAACGGATCGGTACAGCGCCCGCTTCACAGCAGACGCCACACCAATACGCCTGTGAATCTCCCGCTCCATCTTCCCCTCATTCGTGAACAAGACCCCAAGATACTTGAACTCCTCCACTAGGGGCAACACATCCTCCCCAACCCAGAGAAGGCAATCTACCCTTTCCGGTTCAAGACCATGGTCTCGGATTTGGAGGCACTGATCCTCCTCCCGGCCGCTTCGCACTTGGCTGCGAACCGCTCTATTAAGAGCTGTAGATCACGCCCTGATGAAACCAATAGGACCACGTCATCCGCGAATAGCAGAAACGTGAATTTCAGCCACTGATTCTCTCATCCTTCGGGAGTAAGTGGAAACGTCCATCCGTTTTTGAGCACCCTCGGACACTCTTTTCTTGATGGTGTGGTCTAATCAGACAACATGAATTACGTAGGAAGATAACCTACATAGAACGAGGCTGTGGTGTGGTCTAGATCCAGACTCAAAGCTTTTTATCGACAACAGTCACTGTCGCAGCAAGAACTGGTGTTTGGGTTTCTCCCAAAAATAAGTCAATATTGTGGTTTTAAATGCTGAGCTTTATATTAAAATTACATAGAGTTTAGCTATATAATTGAGTTGTTGAGTAATTACCAGGAAAAATAATTAATTTAGCTTTAAAACAGTAAATAAATTATTTCTTTCTGTGATTATTTACTTGTGAGTTTGTTTGTTGTGTTAGTCGAGAGTCATACCTGTACAGACACAAATAAGGAGAACGATGATCAACACAACTACACTTATCCCCACGATGCTTTTAACCATTGTAAATTCACGATCTGAAAAAAGAAAAAGATCATGAGAGGCTTGACAGCAGTACAAAGGAGAAATTAACTTAAAGTGAATCTGTTTAAAACAATCTAAAATGAACCTAGGAGAGTGCAGATAAATGTGAGAAGAACGACTCCTAACAACTCAACTAACTTTTTGAAATAATTTTCTCTTTTCTGCGGTTTTTCAAACCCACTTCATCTACTGCACAGACATAAAACACAGCTGAATGTTACCGATTGACTGAACATCTAATTCTGTTAATCTCTCGTCTCTCAAGGTTGTTAAAATATGCCGATCTGGTTGTCTGGTCTTTTTGAAAACTGTGCAGGCATTTCTCCATTTTTAAACTCTTTTTTCACAAGTTTTAACAGTGACATTTCAGGTTCTCTTAGCTGTGGATTTTTTTCTCCTTATTGTCTTCCTTATCCCTCCTTGCTCATGTCAGGTCTAGTGTATTTATCCCAGGATGCAAAAAAAATATACAATTATCAATCTCCATACGTCAGACTTTGGAATATGTTATGCAGTTCTAAGGCTTGTCTTTTATCTTTGCATGATGACTTGAAGGGGAGTTGTGACATTCAACCATCTCAGTGAAGTTTTACCTGCTAAACCAAAGTTATAGTTAGGCTTCCCCAGGTCATTGCTCTCAGTGTCATTATCTTTTCCCAACACAAGACGCAAACATTGGATGGTGCCATTTTGTGCTGATGTTGGTGGAGCTGATGAAACAAAAAGTATGAAAATACAAACATAGAGAGTCATAGTTTTATAAAAGTGAGAAACCAACAGAATCGGTCTTAAATTCAAGACAAAAGATTGATTCTGCAAAGTCCATTAATCTCTGATATTGGACACCTTAAAGGGCATTATCCCGCTTATACCATAGACACTTACGAAGGATAGGAATATTAAAGAAATTGTTAATAGTGTACTGTTTTTCTCACTATAAAAATTGCAAGTTTTTCACACGAGGCGGCTTAGAGAATGTCTCACATTGAGACACATTCCCAAGGTAACCAGCATCAACTGTCCTTCAGTTACCAGCTAAAATGTTAGCCAGTGTAGTCATTTAGATCAATCAGGCTATTTGACCAGAACTTTCTTATACTCTGCAGCCAATCAGAATTGAGTATTCACCCAGACCATGGTATAATCAGAAATAACATCCAGAGAACCAAATGCCTTTATAAGTCACTTAATTGGTTCACGTGTGTGTGTTTAGCTCTGTAAATACAGCTGGTTTGAACTGATCAGAAGAATATATGATATAAATAAAAAAGACATACCAGCTAAAGCTGCATGGGCAAAAATCACATGAAGGATCCCCATTGCTGGCATAATTTTTCAGAGTCAAATCAAGGAAGGAACCTAAAGGGGGGAAAAAACAGTTGGTTTCACTCAGAGTAGCTGCCAGACAGTAAACTGAGCATTTCACTTTGTTTTCTCAAGGCAGACAGTTAAAAAGTATTTATTGTTAGTTGGACAGGATGTAGTTACCCCCTCCCCAAAAATAAAAAAAAATACATGAAACGAGAACAATAATACAGTGTTTATCAATGTGTTTCTCTTGATACCTTACTTCTTAAATTTAATGTTTTGAACACAGTTGCTATAAGAGGAGACATAAAAATGTTGCAACAACACTGTTATCAGATAATTTTAGTTTAAATTAATTATCAGTTAATTACATAAGTCCCATCTGATTACCAATAAAGTCAACTTGGACCTTCTTTCAGTGTTATAGTACAGCTACCATCCAGCAGAGGGCGGTGCCGGTCAGTCTAAAGTGGAGCCACACAGCATTATTAAGAGCAAAAAGTATTGGCAGACACAATGAAGCGGTCCAAATGGAGTCTGGTGTGGGATTACTTAGCACCGTTTAATGAGGATGGATAATGCTCTCAATGCCAGTCTTCTTTTAAATATAAACACGCAACAATTCCATAAGATGTCAGCTAAATTGTTCTTTTTTAGCCAGGCTGAATAAGGTTTAAATATTTCTTTCTTATACAATTGTTTCCTAAAGCAATTTTTTGAAATTCAGCTGGTAGAGGCTAAGTGTCTTTTTGTATGGCCATATTTTGATAATTCTTAGGCATACACTCAATTTGTATGTTTTCATCACTGTTTCTCGCGGTGCACAGAACTGGCTGTTCTCTTCCTGCCTACAGACAGATTGTCTGTCTAAGAGCAGGAAGTGCTTTGCTGGGCCGGTGCATTAGTCTGTCACTGAAAGTATTCTTCAGCTCAGCAACTGAGCGTGCATGGGATGGGAGATGTTTTGCATGATGTGATTTTTTAAACAATGTCCTCTTGTCTCCCACCACCTGCACTGGGTTTAGGGAGAATCCCAAGACGGGGCTGGCTCGCATGATTTAACGTTTATCTAGTCGTTTCCTCTAAGAGACAGATAAGCCATCACTTTGTAACCTACGTGACCATGTTAGGGCTGCATGCGGCTGCTCTGAAGTTTGGGATTTTGCAGCATCAATTCCTCCCAGCGTCTTTCGCTCACAGGGCAGCAGAGCTTAGGTGCTTAATGGATAAAAATAGTCGGCACAGCAGCTGGTTTTAGCTTGGGAAGGTAAACCCCACCTGTTAGCTCCTTCATCAGTTTTGTTCATCCACATGACTCAAAGTCTTCTGGAGAGAAGTGTTGAGAGCTCATATGTGGGTCCTTTGGAAGTTGTCTTCTTCCAACGGCTTTTTCTAATTTTTTTGTGTTAACGCCGTAAACCAACAAGCGCTGCGCTTACCATTCAAACCTCCATTGAGCTGATGACTCATTTAACTAGCATGATTACATGATCAACATGATCTTTCCAACCATATACGTATTTACTGTTTTGATTAATGTAGTTAAAAAGAAAGCCAAATTAAATGACATATCTTTACTAATTAAAAGACACAATTTGCTTAATTTATTTGAACTGCTTTTAAGTATTTTTTGATAAACCGCTTTGATGGCAAAGCGTACTAACCCGAATTAAAACCTTTTGAAATTTACATTTATTGAAGTCAATTGCATTTATTGAATTCTGAAGTTTGTGAAGTATAACATATGAGTTTTTGGTAATTATGGTAAACCATTATAGCTAAAGTTAATTTAAGTTATTTTGTATGAATGCCTAATTGATGTAATGGCATTTTAGGTCAGTTTTTTTTTTTGTTCTTTTTTTAAACGACCTCAACGAACTACCTTGATGTAAGGGTTTTTGCATGACTGTTTCCATGCAACAAAAAATATCTGATCCATATGCATGGCACAAACACCAAATATCAACCTTTTATTGTAAACAGCTGGTACCGTCATGACAAATTTAATTTATAACATTTCACACACTACTAAGTGAAGCTCATTTAAAAATGAAAAAACTCACTTACTCACTCGTCTTATTTGCAGAAGCAGTCCTTTTTAGCAGCTTGGAGTGCAGCGGTCTGTCACTGAAAGAACTGCCCAGCTCAGCAACCAAACCGTGCATGCGATGGGAGATATTTTGCATTAATGATGTTAATTACTTTTAACAATGTCTTCTTGTCTCCCATCACCTCTACTGGGATGAGGGGGAATCCCAGGAAAAGGCTGGCTCTCATAATTAGTTTATCCAGTTGCTTCCTCTCAGAAACAAATAAGCTGCTGCTCCAACACATCAAACCATAGAAGATGGCAGATGCCAACAAAGAGTTATAAAAGGCCTTCAGGAGTGCTCCTTGTACTCCATAATAACCTCAGCCTCCTCTGACCCATTAAGTGAAGAGCATCTGTGTTATGACTCCAGTCTAGAATTAAAATAGCCTTTATTGTTATTCTACATGATACAACATGATTTGAGACCATCTCCCTTTTTGCAAGTAACAGCGAGCATAAAAGCAATACTAGCATAAAATTAAACAAACAAAACAATAATATCTACAAATAAATACATAGTAGCAGTGTGAGTCAGTGGAGGTGCAGTTAAGACTGTAAACATGATACGAAGCAGTAAATTTCACTTAGTGTATTTGGTTAATTGTACAGAAATTGCTTCATTTATTGTACATTATCAACATGATCTGTAAAAGTACGGTTCAGGTGGACAGGTTTATTTTGTTTGGTTACAGTGATAGCGATGGGCAAGAAGCTGTCACTGAGTCTATTTGTCCAGGTTTTGTGCAATGGTGGGAGGAGTCCTAGATTTCCAGCTCTGCTGAGGTAGTGAGGGCAGCCAGTGATCTTCTGGGCTGTGTTGATGACCCTTTGCCGCACTCTCCTGTGCTGCTGAGCACCCTGCGTACCACGCTGTGATGCAGGAGAACAGGATGCTCTCAATGGTGGCTCTGTAGAAAGTCAACAGCAGCCTCCCCTCCAGGTTCTTCCTCCTGAACTCTCTCTCAGCAGGTGGAGATGCAGCTGAGCCTTCCTCACCACCGCCGTGGTGTTGGCAGTCCAGAAGAGGTCATCAGGTATTTGCACGCCCAGGAATCCCACGGAGTGGACTCTTTTCATGCAGTCCCTATGGATGTAAAGTGGAACCGCATCCGTTCTGTCCTTCCTGAAGTCCAAAAGGAGCTATTTTGTTTTTCTGGGGTTCAGTCAAATGTTAACGTGTAGTCCAAAAAATACGGTAACCAGTTTAAGGATGAAGGCAAAATAAGTTAAAAGACGGCACAAACAACAAAAGTTACAAAATAATATCACGCCACATGTGAATTGGTTAGAAGCGGGTCTGAAACGTAAGGATCTGCTTCTAGTTCTGGACCAGGACATTTTTTAACTACCAGTAACTGAAGGAAAAGATAAACATCTCATTCAGGCATCATCTCTGATATACTCAGTGCATACAATCTTGGTAAAGTTCCTGATACCTCCATGCAGAGGTGAGTAATGTTTAATTTTGAATCTATTTTACAGTCAGGCCCTGGAGGGCAGCAGCCCAGGCTGCTTGACACAAAGCATCCCCCAGGGGCACCCCTGGGATTCTGCTCAGAAAAGGCCCTGGCTTCTACAAAGTCAGGTTTTATTACCACTTGAATAGATTTGTATACTTAGTTTATGGCACTTGAGTAAAATTCCATCATAGAAACGGTATGTTTATAAATGTGCATAAATATTGTTGTACTCTTCCACCTCTGCCAGTCTCTCTCTCACCCACTCACACAAACACACAGTATTGAATGACCTTTATTAACAAATGTCTCATCGCAAAAATGCATGAAATTAACATTGTTACAGACATTTAGTGTCACAATGCAGTCTTATCGATGAGTCAAAAGATAAAAGGGAGTTCATGTTCGTGATGCTTAGTATGATCCATTTGCAGCATTGTTCTGTTATGATTCCATCTCACTTTCAATGGCAACTTTACAGAATGCTGCACAGCACTTGCCACATGCAGCTGAAGCACCCTTGTGTCCTGAAATAAAATAAAAATTAAAGATCATTAAAACAGTCACAAAATAATTAATATTTAAATCAAAACAATTGTCTGTTGTCTTTTTGTCATGTTTTGTAGAATGAACCCGAATACATCACACACAGAGTTTATTGAAGAGGATGAATAGTGGATGATGATGACCAGAGTCCAGACCAGGCTGGAGCAGGAGGCAGTTAATGGCTGGAGCTGGCAAGCAGGATGGAACCGGAGCAAGGAGGTGGCAAGACCAGCAGCACGACAGAACGGACAATAGGAAGCCAGAACCACAGCAGGATAAGCAGCACAAATGGATGTATACTTGCAGGACTGGAGTGAGAGCAGGACCAGAATCACAGCAAGCAGGCAGAGAACTCAGGCTGGACAAGAACTCGATAAGGTAAGCAGCGATAAGCAGTGGTAAACAGTGGAAAACAGAACGGTCCGACAGGGAAGAGCTAACTGAGGGAGGTTTAAATAGTGATGACATGTGGAAAGAATCCTGGCTTGATTAGTGGCTGACAGGTGTAGGTGATTAGTGGAGCATGGGATCTGGAGCTGTATGGGAGGCTGAGAGTGCCCTGAAATGTCCATGGTGCAGCAGGCAAGGCTGCACCATGACACTTTTATTGTGCATTTAAAAGCACACAGGTAAAGCCCAAAGCTTTACCTGTGTGCTTACCTTTTAGATGCCAAAAATATTCATCAGCTAAGAGTCAATTTATAAAGGCAGATTTGTAAGATGTTCTGAATGATTGACACTCCATTTGGCTCTATTGTCCAATACCTTTAAATGTCTTATTGACATTTAAAGGGGCCATGACATCACTATATAAAGTATTTCACATGGTTGATATTGCTGCAATTGTAAATTATCCAAAGAATAATTTGGGGGCTGTTTTAGTTGACCAGATTTCCCTAATGATTTGTGGCTCTACCTAAATGACTTCACTCTGATTGGCTACAACCATGAAAACCGGTCAAACACGACACATGCTCTCACACCCCTCCATCCGCACCTCTCTTCTGGATGCAATACTCCATCACAAGCCCATTATTATTGTATTGTGGCTAGTGGAAGTATTTGCGTTGCAGGAAGTAATGATTTTGGTCGAACAGGTGCGGTCAAGCTGACCAAAGGCTTTATCCTGGCGCCGCATTTCGACACAGCAGGACAGAAGTCCACAGCAGCAGGGCAGCAGTTCTCTGCTCTGTTGCTTCAGACGGTGCTAATAGGTTTATCAGACGAGACCGCATTTAGAAGTGAAATAAAATTAGGGGTAATAACAGCATTGTGGTCGCCACCTACAGTGTTGGTACAGAAGTGTTATTAAAAATCAGTTTGTTGGAAAACCAGGACCTATATCCACTTCAGCAAACTGTGCTGAACATACAAACATAACGAAGACTTGTATTAGACCGAAGTGAAGTTAGTTTTAGCCACAGAGCACCCATTCATCCATCCATCCTCTTCCATTTATCCGGTGTCGGGTCGTGGGGGTAAGAGCTTCAGTAGGGAGGCCCAGACGTCCCTCTCCCCGGCCACTTGGTCCAGCTCCTCCGTTGGAATCCCAAGGCATTCCCAGGCCAGAAAAACATAGTCCCTCCAGCGTGTCCTGAGTCTTCCCCTGGGCCGCCTCACCAGGGAAACATCCAGGAGGCATCCTAACCAGATGCCCGAGCCACCTCAACTGGCTCCTCTCGACGTGGAGGAGCAGCGGCTCTACTCTGAGTCCTCCCCGGATGACTGAGCTCCTCACCCTATCTCTAAGGGAGAGCCCAGACACACTACGGAGAAAACTCATTTCAGCCGCTTGTATCCGGGATCTCGTTCTTTCGGTCACGACCCAAAGCTCGTGACCATAGATGAGGGTAGGAACGTAGATCGACCGGTAAATCGAGAGCTTCGCCTTTTGGCTCAGCTCTCTCTTCACCACAACGGATTGGTACAGCGCCCGCTTCACAGCAGACGCTGCACCAATCCGCCTGTCGATCTCCCGCTCCATCTTCCCCTCATTCGTGAACAAGACCCCAAGATACTTTAACTCCTCCACTAGGGGCAGCACATCCTCCCCAACCCGGAGGAGGCACTCTACCCTTTTCCGGTTCAAGACCATGGTCTCGGATTTGGAGGCACTGATCTTCAAGCAGTTCGCAGCACTCGGCTGCGAACCGCTCCAGTGAGAGCTGTAGATCACGCCTTGATGAAGCCAATAGGACCACGTCATCCGCGAATAGCAGAAACGTGAATTTCAGCCACTGATTCGTTCATCCTTCGGGATTAAGTGGAAACGTTCATCGGTTTTTGAGCACCCTCTGACACTCTTTTCTTGATGATGTGCTGTAATTAGACAACATGAATTACATAGGAAGATAACCTACATAGAATGAGGCTGTAGTGTGGTTTAGATCCGGACTTAAAACTTTTTATCGACACCAGTCACTGTCAAAGCAAGAACTGGTGTTTGAGTTTCTCCCAAAAATAAGTCAATATGCTGAGCTATATATTAAAAATACATAGAGTTTAGCTATATAATTGAGTGGTTGAGTAATTACCAGGAAAAATAATAAAATTCCGCTTTAAAACAAATAAATAAATAATTTCTTTCTGTGATTATTTACTTGCGAGTTTGTTTATTGTGTTAGTCGAGAGTCATACCTGTAAAGACACTAATAAGGAGAGCGATGACCAACACAACTACACTTATCCCCACGATGCTTTCAAGCATTGTAAATTCACGATCTAAAAAAAGAAAAAGGTCATGAGAGGCTTGGCAGCAGTACAAAGGAGAAATTAACTTAAAGTCAGTCTAAAATGAACTTAGGAGAGTGCAGATAGAGGTAAGAAGAACGACTCCTTACCACTCAACTAACTTTTTGAAATAATTTTCTCTTTTCTGTGGTTTTTTCAAACCCACTTCTTCTACTGCACAGACATAAAACACAGCTGAATGTTACCGATTGGCTGAACATCTAATTCTGTTAATCTCTTCTCTCTCAAGGTTGTTAAAATATACTGATCTGGTTGTCTGGTCTTTTTGAAAACTGTGCAGGCATGTCTCCATTTTTAAACTCTTTTTTCATGACTTTTAACAGTGACATTTCAGGCTCTCTGGATTTCTGGATTTATTTCTCCTTTTTGTCTTCCTTATCCCTCCTTGCTCATGTCAGGTCTAGTGTATTTATCCCAGGATGCAAAAAAAAAAAATACAATTATCAATCTCCCTACATCAGATTTTGTAATATGTTATGCAGTTCTAAGGCTTGTCTTTTATTTTTGCATAATGACTTGAACGGGAGTTGTGACATTCAAACATCTTATTGAAGCTTTACCTGCTAAACCAAAGTAATAGTTAAGCTTCCCCGGGTCATTGCTCTCAGTGTCATTATGTTTTCCCAACACAAGTCGCAAACGTTGGATGGTGCCATTTTGTGCTGATGTTGGCGGAGCTGATGAAACAAAGAGCAAGAAAATACAAACTTAGAGAGTCATAGTTTTATAAAAGTGAGAAACCAACAGAATTGGTCTTAAATTCAAGACAAAAGATTGATTCTGCAAAGTCCATTAATCTCTGATATTGGACACCTTAAAGGGTATTATCCCGCTTATACCATAGACACTTACGAAGGATAGGAATATTAAAGAAATTGTTAAAAATGTACTGTTTTTTCTCACTATTAAAATTGCAAATTTTTCACAAGAGGCGGCTTAGAGAATGTCTCTCATTGAGACGCGTTCCCAAGGTAACCAGCGTCACCTGTCCTTCAGTTACCAGCTAAAATGTGAGCCAGTGTAGTCATTTAGATCAATCAGGCTATTTGACCAGAACTTTCTTATAGATGTCATATAAGACACCCTGCAGCCAATCAGAATTGAGTATACACCCAGACCATGGTATAATCAGAAATAACATCCAGAGAACCAAATGCCTTTATAAGTCACCTAATTGGTTCACATGTGTGTGTTTAGCTCTGTAAATACAGCTGGTTTGAACTGATTAGAAGAATATATGATATAAATAAAAAAGACATACCAGCTAAAGCTGCATGGGCAAAAATCACATGAAGGATCCCCATTGCTGGCATCATTTTTCAGAGTCAAATCAAGGAAGGAACCTAAAGGAAAGAAAAGCAGTTGGTTTTACTCAGAGCTGCTGCCAGACAGTAAAACTGAGCATCTCACTTTGTTTTCTCCAGGCAGACAGTTAAAAATTATTTATAGTTAGTTGGACAGGATGTAGTTACCCCCTCCCTAAAAATAAAAAAAATACATGAAACAAGAACAATAATACAGTGTTTATCAATGTGTTTTTTATACCTTACTTCTTAAATTTAATGTTTGAATACAGTTGCTATAAGAGGAGAAATATAAATCTTGATAAAAGCCTAAGCAAATTTTACATCAACATGTTGCAACAACACTGTTATCAGTTAATTTTAGTTTATTTCAAATTAATTAACGGTTAATTACATTAGTTTGTTCCATCTGATTACCAATAAAGTCAACTTAGACCTTCTTTTAATATTTTAGCACAGCTGCCATCCAGCAGATGGCGCTGCTTCTCAGTCTAAAGTGGAGCCACACAGCTGTAGTAAGAGACACGACATAATATAAGAGTAGACCCCGCATTGACTGTCGCTGCGCAGGAATTACGGCCGCCATCTTGGGGCGGTCAACCTGCTGCCCTATCCTGCTGATTCAAGCTGAACACACTAATGATGCCTCAACACTGTGCTGCTTATTTTTGTTTAAATCGAGGGACTATTTAGGTCAGAGCTCGAGGGATAACTTTTCACCGGAAAGATAAAAAGATATTGTTTATATTTTTGATAAGAATGTGATTTTTCTATTATTAGCTATAGAGATACAGGTCTACACGTCCAAGTGTTTCTGACCTAGTCCCTCCAACATTGAATATGCTCCATGAAGGCATCAGATCTTCGTAAGACATTAGTGAATAAACAGAATATATATTTTTTGCAAAAATAGATAACTCAGTTTTTATAAATTTTCAAAAAAACATACTTTTTTATTATTTAGTTAAGGTGATACCAGTCAAACTAACCTACCAGGCGGATTTGATCAAGTAAGAGTGACATAACAAAATAATGGCATCCCAAAAATACACCTTTATTAAAGGAAACACCCCCCAATGCTCTCAATGCCATTCTTCTTTTAAATATGAACACTCAACAATTCCATAAGATGTCAGCTAAATTTTAAATCTTTCTTTCTCATACAATTGTTTCCTAAAGCAGTTTTTTCAAATCCAGCTGGTAGTGGCTAAGTGTCTTTTTTTATGTCCTTATTTTGAGAATTCACTTAATTTGTATGTTTCCATCACTGTTTCTCACGGTGCACAGAACTGGCTGTTCTCTTCCTGCCTACAGACAGATTGTCTGTCTAAGAGCAGGAAGTGCTGTGCTGGGCCGGTGCGTTAGTCTGTCACTGAAAGTATTCTTCAGCTCAGCAACCGAGCGTGCATGGGATGGGAGATGTTTTGCATGATGTGATTTTTTTTAACAACTTCCTCTTGTCTCCCACCACCTGCACTGGGTTTAGGGAGAATCCAAAGACGGGGCTGGCTCGCATAATTTGACATTTATCTAGTTGCTTCCTCTAAGAGACAGATAAGCCATCAAAAAACAACACTTTGTTCTAAACAAGCTAGGATTTTCATGATAAATTCACTGGTTGATTTATTACACTTTGTAACCTACGTGACCATGTTAGAGCTGCATGCGGCTGCTCTGAAGTTTGGGATTTTGCAGCATCACTTCCTCCCTGCTGCTGCTAACCGTGGCCGGCTGTTATCTCACTCTTTGTTTGGTTGTTTAAGGGAACCACGATGAATGACACGTACTGCTAGTAGGACAGTGTGATCGCAGCATATAGTGCTCTGTGTCCGGTGTCAGGTCCAATAAACTTGCTTAGGATCTGATCGGTCTGGTCTTCGATCCGTCGTCACCTGTTTAGGGTCTGGTCTTTGGTCCAGTGTTGGGTCTGTGATTTTACTTTTGGTTGGCAGTGGCACTGTATCCCTTATTTAAATTGACTTCCACCATTGCCTCTCTCTGACGTTTCTCCCAGCGTCTTTCGCTCACAGGGCAGCAGAGCTTAGGTGCTTAATGGATAAAAATAGTCGGCACAGCAGCTGGTTTTAGCTTGGGAAGGTAAAACCCACCTGTTAGCTCCTTCATCAGTTTTGTTCATCCACATGACTCAAAGTCTTCTGGAGAGAAGTGTTGAGAGCTCATATGTGGGTCCTTTGGAAGTTGTCTTCTTCCAACGGCTTTTTCCCACTGCGCTTTTCTAATTTTTCATTTGGGAAGCGATGAAGACTCATCTCACCGTTTCTGTTAGTTTCTGTTTTGAAGGTGTCAACAGCGACACCATGTGGTATTGTCTAGATTTACACCAGCCAAATTCAATGCAATAAAAAAAAAAAACTCGGATTAGTCTTTAGTTTCCAGTCCAGTAGGACCTAATGGCTACATTAACCCAGCATGCATTGTGCAGGTGAAAAAATGGCAACCTGGATAGGTGAAAACCATTTTTGTTTACAAGTCTTTATGTATCTCAAATACCATTTTTTTTAATTAATAGGAAAATTTCAACACATTTAAGCAAACATGTTCAACTAAACTTGGATCCATTTAAGCAGATCTCTCAACTTTTATGAAAAGTGAGGGGGGGGGGGGGTCAGTAGCTCAGTTTTGCTGCCACACCAACTGGACGCTGGAAGAGCGCATCCAGTCAACTCCGTCTCATTTTTAACCAACTAAACATCTGGACATCTGGTCCAAAGATGTCTTACTTTTGTTAAAAAGTGAAAGAGGAGTGTCAACACTATATTGTTCAGTTAGTGGGTTAAGAAAAAAACACACAACTGTTCTCCTGTGATTGTTTCAACATACCAAGAGTGCCTAATATGAGGAGAAACTGTTTAATCTGTTTTAATGGCTATGTGGTCGTTTCCAGATTTCTGCAGTTTGCTGCAACAAAACTCCCCCTTCCTGAGTCCATTCAGGTGTCTGCTTTATTCTTGGAAAATATATTTTGTTTCTAGATAGACCCTCATGAATGGATCAAATAAAACAGACCCCACAGGTACTGAATAAGATAATAAAGTGGTTTTAAGTTTTTGCCAGTGTTATTACACTCCTTTCATAAGAATGGAGAACTGCTTTTTTATATTATTTTACTAAAGAGTATCACTCATGCAGAGTGCGTCAAGCCTTCGTTGTTGACCTCTTCTCTCTTTACTCCCTCTCTTTGGAGTCAGTTAAAAGAAGCCAGTAGAGAGTCTTTTATGACACTAAAAAGAAAAATAGTTGCTCTAAAAATAAACTTCTCAAAAGTTTATGTTGTTTGGGCACATTGATGTCTCTAACATCAGTGATGACCTGGGACCTTAAAGTCAGTATCTGACACTGACTGCTACAGACAAGTTCAGCTTTTTCAAGCTGTAACAGCTGACTAAAGATCTTTATCTATGCTTTATAACAGCTTGCTTATATCACTGCACTGCACTTTACTCTGGGCTTAACAAAACTCTTGTGGCTTGGCTGCAGCACCTGCTCCTACAGTGATCTCTGCACGGCTCTATTGGGAACTTTGCCGAGTT
The DNA here is from genome assembly GCF_011125445.2 of Fundulus heteroclitus. Lineage (NCBI taxonomy): Eukaryota > Metazoa > Chordata > Actinopteri > Cyprinodontiformes > Fundulidae > Fundulus > Fundulus heteroclitus. Next base: position 452,289 of record NW_023396541.1, on the reverse strand, counting down.
CTGCATCGGAGAAACCCTTAAACTGTGTATAGTTGACTTAATGGTGATTTACCTTTTCTTTAAGGCTGTTCGTTACATTTTGTGTTGTGTTAACGCCGTAAACCAACAAGCGCTGCGCTTACCATTAAAACCTCCATTGAGCTGATGACTCATTTAACTAGCATGATTACATGATCAACATGATCTTCCCAACCATATAGGTATTTACTGTTTTGATTAATATAGTTCAAAAGAAAGCCAAATTAAAGGACATGTCTTCACTAATTAATAAACACAATTTGCTTAATTCATTTGAACTGCTTTTAAGTATTTTTTGATAAACCGCTTTTATGGCAATGGCGCTTTGAACTAACCCGAATTAAAACCTTTTAAAATGTACATTTAATTAATGAAGTCAATTGCATTTATTGAATTATGAAGTTAAATGTTTGTGGAGTTTAACATATGGGTTTTTGGTAATTGTGGTAAACCATTATAGCTAAAATTAATTGTTATTTTGTATGAATGCCTAATTCATGTACTGACATTTTATTTATTTATTTATTTTTTTTTAAATGACCTCAACAAACCACCTTGATGTAACGGTTTTTACATGACTGTTTCCATGCAACATAAAATATCTGATCCATGTGCATGGCACAAACACCAAATATTAACCTTTTATTGTAAACAGCTGGTACCGTCATGACAAATATAATTTATAGCATTTCACGCACTACTAAGTGAAGCTCATTTAAAAATGGAAAAACTCACTTTTTTAGATGTCGTATTTGCAGAAGCAGTCCTTTTTAGCAGCTTGGAGTGCAGCAGTCTGTCACTGAAAGAACTGCCCAGCTCAGCAACCAAACCGTGCATGCAATGGGAGATATTTTGCATTAATGATGTTAATTACTTTTAACAATGTCTTCTTGTCTCCCATCACCTCTACTGGGATGAGGGGGAATCCCAGGACAGGGCCTGCTCTCATAATTAGATTATCCAGTTGCTTCCTCTCAGAAACAAATAAGCTGCTGCTCCAACACATCAAACCATAGAAGATGGCAGATGCCAACAAAGAGTTATAAAAGGCCTTCAGGAGTGCTCCTTGTACTCCATAATAACCTCAGCCTCTTCTGACCCATTTAGTGAAGAGCATCTGTGTTATGACTTCAGACTACAATTAAAATAGCCTTTATTGTTATTCTACATGATACAGCATGATTTAAGTGCGTCTACCTTTTTGCAAGCATAAAATTAAACAAACAAAAAACTACAATAATATCTACAAATATATACACAGTAGCAGTGTGAGTCAGTGGAGGTGCAGTTAAGACTGTAAACATGATATGAAGTAGTAAATTTCACTTAGAGTATTTGGTTAATTTATGGCACATTATCAACATGATCAGTATAAGTATGATTCAGGTGGACAGGTTTATTTTGTTTGGTTACAGTGATAGCGATGGGAAAGAGGCTGTCCCTGAGTCTATTTGTCCAGGTTTTGTGCAATGGTGGGAGGAGTCCTAGATGGTATTTCCAAATCTGCTGAGGTAGTGAGGGCAGCCAGTGATCTTCTGGGCTGTGTTGATGACCCTTTGCCGCACTCTCCTGTGCTGCTGAGCACCCTGCGTACCACGCTGTAATGCAGTAGAACAGGATGCTCTCAATGGTGGCTCTGTAGAAGGTCACCAGCAGCCTCCCCTCCAGGTTCTTCCTCCTAAACTCTCTCTCAGCAGGTGGAGATGCAGCTGAGCCTTCCTCACCACCGCCGTGGTGTTTGCAGTTCAGGAGAGGTCATCAGATATCTGCACACCCAGGAATCCCACAGAGTGGACCCTTTCCACGCAGTCCCCATGGATGTAGAGTGGAGCCGCATCCGTTCTGTCTTTCCTGAAGTCCAAAAGGAGCTATTTTGTTTTTGTGGTGTTCAGTCGAAGGTTGTTAACTTATAGTACAGTTATAAAATATGGTAACCAGTTTAAGGATGAAGGAAAATTAAGTTAAAAGACAGAACAAACAACATAAGTTACAAAATAATATCACACCACATGTGAATTGGTTAGAAGCAGGTCTGAAACGTAAGGATCTGCTTTTAGTTCTGGACAAGGAAATTCTTTAACTACCAGTAACTGAAGGAAAAGAAAAATATCTCATTCAGGCATCATCTCTGATATACTCAGTTCATACGATCGTGGTAAAGTCACTGATACCTCCATTCCAGGGTACAGATGTTTCATTTTGAATCTATTTTACAGTCGGGCCCTGGAGGGCAGCAGCCCAGGCTGCTAGACACAAAGCATCCCCCAGGGGCACCCCTGGGATTCTGCTCAGAAAAGGCCCTGGCTTCTACAAAGTCAGGTTTTATTACAACTTGAATAGATTTGTATACTTAGTTTATTGTACTTGAGTAAAATTCCATCATAGAAACGGTATGTTAATAAATGTGCATAATTGTTGTTGTACTCTTCCACCTCTGCCAGTCTCTCACTCACTCTCACACACACACAAACACACACAGTACTGAATGACCTTTATTAATGAATGTCTCATTGCACAAAATGCATAAAATTAACAATGTTACAGACATTTAATGTTACAAAGCAGTCTTATCGATAGGTCAAAAGATAAAAGGGAGTTCACGTTGGTGATGCTCAGTATGATCCATTTGCAGGATTGTTCTGTTATGATTGCATCTGACTTTCGATGGCAGCTTTACAGAATGCTGTGCACAATTGTTGGCAACACTTGCCACACGCAGCTGATGCACCCTTGTGACCTGAAGCAAAATAAAAATTAAAGGAGATCATCGAAACACAGTCACAATATAATTAATCTTTAAATCACAATAATTGTCTGTTGTCTTTTATTATGCAAAAGCACACAGGTAAAGCTTTGGGCTTTACCTGTGTGCTTACCTTTTAGCTGATAAAAATATTAATCAGCTAAAAGTCAATTTATAAAGGCAGATTTTTAAGATGTTCTGAATGATCAACACTCCATTTTGCTCTATTGTCCAATACCTTTAAATGTTATATTGACATTTAAAGGGGCCATGACATCACTATATAAAGTATTTCGTGTAGTTGATATTGCTGCAAATGTAAATTATCCAAAGAATAAATTGGGGGCTGTTTTAGTTGACCAGATTTCCCTCCTCTGTAAAAGGATAGTAATTATATGTGGCACTGCCTAGTTGACTTCACTCTGATTGGCTACAACCATGAAAACCGGTCAAACACAACCCCACATGCTCCCCCCTTCATCCGCAACTTTCTTCTGGATGCAACACTCCATCACAAGCCCATTATTATTGATTTATGGCTAGTGGAAGCATTTGCGTTGCAGAATGTAATGATGTTGGTCAAGCTGACCAAAGGCTTTATCCTGGCGCCACCATTCGACACAGCGGGACAGCAGTTTACTGCTCAGCTGCTTGTGACGGTGCTCATAGGTCATTATCCAAACTAAAACTAACTTCACTGCAGTTTGGGGTTATAATTGTGTGGTACTTCCCTATAAATGAAGCTGAGCCACTGATTCTCTCATCCTAAGGGAGTAAGTGGAAACGTCCATCCGTTTTTGAGCAGCTTCAGAACCCATTTTCTTGATTGTGTGCTCTAATTAGACAACATGTGTTATGTAGGAAGATAACCTACATAGAATTTTAAACTGATCTGAGCTGAGCGCCCATGAGCAGATCCTTTGGTAACCGCTCTTGACATTGACACGGCCTCATCAATGGACAACAGATGATATTAAACCCCAAAACCACAGAAAAATTAAACATGTCGTGGCGCCTTTAAGGTTGGATCTCTGAGCTTAAAGACTACTTTCCTAATCTTTTATCAGTGAAGTTCAACTGTTACCATTTCAGGATTTTGATTTTAGTACCAACAGAGCTGCTGGACGGGGAAATATGGATGATGTGATTTACAATGCAGCTGTTTCTGGGCTGTGGTGTGGTTTAGATCCAGACTTAAAGCATTTTATCGACACCAGTCACTGTCACAGTAAGAACTGCCGTTTGGGTTTCTCATAAAAATAAGTCAATATTGAAATTTCAAAACGCTGAGCTTTATATTAAATATACATAGAATTTAGCTATTTAATTGAGTCAAGAATACATTATCACAGCTGGTTTTATGTGTGTGATAAATCCAACTTTACTGTGAAAAACTTGTTTCTTAATTTGAATTACCAGAAACAAATCAAATTCAGCTTTAAAACAGTGAATAAATTGTTATTTTTTTTCTGTGATTATTTACATGTGAGTTTGTTTGTTGTGTTAGTCGTGTTTCATACCTGTACAGACACCAACAACGGCAACGATGACCAAAACAACTACAACTACACCAATGACGCTTTCAATAATTATAAGTTCACGATCTGAAAAAAGAAAAAGGTCATTAGAGGCTTGGCAGCAGTACAAAGGAGAAATAAACTTAAAGTGAATCTGTTTAAAACAATCTAAAATGAACCTTGGAGAGTGCAGATAGAGGTAAGAAATACAACTCCTGGGTGACTCTAAACCACTCAACTAACGTTTTCAAATATTTTTTCTCTTTTCTGCGGTTTTTCAAACCCACTTCATCTACTGCACAAATCATATGAAACAGACCTGAATGTTACCGATTGGCTGAACATCTAATTCTGTTAAAGAGGGGGTTATGGTGCTTGTGCCGCCAAATATCGCCATCTAGCGGTTTGATTCCCAACCTGCATGTCTCCTCCCTTCTGTTCCTGTCCATTTCTTGTGTGATTACAATAAATAAAGACCTGTCATAGTTTGGGCTTTTGTTTGTATTTTTGGGTATGATTGACAGATCCTTCATCATTCCATGCTCCACTCTTCTCAGCCATCGCTCAGATCAGCATAATCAGCTTCACCTGCCGCTGCCTAATTATCATCAAGCCGTTGCACCTGGGACTCTGTCTATTTATACCTGCCTCCCACAGTTTTTCTCTTCCGGATCGTCTTCTCTCTGCCTGTATCAATCTTCCCATCGCCTGTGTTGTACCGCCTGCTGATCTCTGCTTAGTCCTCCATGCGCCTGACCCGGGTTCCATTCCAGCCTGAGGGCCTTTACTTCATGTATTTCCTCCTCTCTCAAAGTCCCTTTCCTGTAAGCCTCATTTGAAAAAATTATAGACTAGTGCCACAAAATCTCCCAGAAAAATAGGGTTTAAAAAATACAGCACTGGTTTGAATATTGGGTTTTCTGTATCCGGCATTACAAACAGCACTAAAAACAGAAGAACAGAGACACTGAACCAGATAGACCAGTTACTACGAGTTATTCAGACTATGAGCAAAAACAGTCCTACACTTTGGTGCTTCCATATGTTTAGCTCTTCTCTCACAAAGACTGTAATAATAAGAAACGTAATCATGATTCTTTTGTCATAAACAAGTAGTAATAGATTCATGCACAGGCAAATGAATAACTGAATAAACGTTCTTACAAGATGATTCCGGTACATGGTTGCATATTTACATAATAGAGACATGCGTTCATCTCTCAAAGTTGTTAAAATATACCGATCTGGTTTTCTGATCTTTTTGAAAAAATGTGCAGGAATTTCTACATTTTTAAACTCTCTTTTTTCATCAGTTTTAACAGTGGCATTTCAGGCTCTGTGGATATTTTTTTCTCCTTAATATCTTCCTTATCCCTCCCTGCTTATATAAGGTCTATAGTGCATATATACCAGGATACAATATAAATACAATTATCAGTCTTCATGCGTCGGATTTTGGAATATGTTTTGCAGTTTCTAAGGTTTGTTTTTCATCTTTTCATACTGACTTGAAAGCAAGTTGTGATATTCAACCATCTCAGTTAAGTTTTACCGTCTGACTTATAGGGATGGGTAGGCATCTGCAGGTCATTGCTCCGCGTGACATTATCTTGTTCCAGAAGTTGGACGGTGCCATTTCGTGCTGATTTTGGTGGAGCTGATGAAACAAAAAGCATGAAAATACAAACATAGAGAGTCATAGTTTTATAAAAGTGAGAAAAGGGGGAGGGGGGGGGGGGGGGGGGTCAGTAGCTTTAGTCTTAAATTCAAGACTGAAGATTGGTTCTGCAAAGTCCATTAATTTCTGATATTGGACACCTCAAAGGGCATTGTCCCGCTTATACCATGGTCACTTATGAAGGAAAGTATATTATAATAAATATATTAATACTTTAAAATTATTAATACTTTACTGGGTTTTTTTCACTGTTAAAATTGTATGTTTTTCTCAAGAAAAACGATTTAATATCTCTAGTTGTGACGTGCTGTTACCAGCAAGTGAATAGCACACTGTCTATTTTCCATGCATTGTCTACATTGTTACAATGTTTTACATTTCAATTGTTTACATCTATCTAAAATGTGAGCCAGCGTACGTATTTGGAACAATCAGGCTACCTTTTTATATATGTCCTATAACACTTTTTTAACGGACAGTCTGCAGCCAATCAGAATCCAGTATTCACCCAGACCATGGTTTAATCTGAAGTAACATCCAGTGAAACCAGATGCCTTTATAGTCACCTAATTGGTTCAGCTGTGTGTGTTTAGCTCTGTAAATACAGCTGGTTTGAACTGATTAGAAGACTAAATGAGAGAAATAAAGAAGACATACCAGCCGAGGCTGCATGAGCAAAAATCAGAAGAAAGATTCCCATTGCTGGCGTCATTGTCTGCAGTCGAATCGAGGAGCCGAAAGAAAGACAGTGAAACTGAGCATTTCACTTTGTTTCCTTCAGGCAGACAGTTAATCGTTCATTGTATGCTGATGGACAGGAGGTGCTTTCCAACTACATATTCTAATGAAGTAAAACAATAACCCTCACTTTTCACTTTCCGTCCGAGTCTGTTGTGTAAACCTAATTTGTTAGAGTCTTGTTCAGTGTTAATTTCTAAGTTCCTTATTACAGCTGCCCTTTCACTATTTTGTCATAGATTGTAGGTTTTACATTAGAATTAGAATAAAGGACTCAGAGTTCTTCCTTGTATTATGTCAGTTTGTCTATACTGTGATATTATGAAGGAACTACTTATGCTGTATCTGCTCGAAAGTAACCCACAATAGAAATGATTTTGATAGATTTACAGATAATATGTATGAAATCTAATTTCATCATTAAGCCAGCTTTAAGGTTAGGTCACAAACAGACACTTTTTTACTGCTAAATCCTTCTAAAAAAAGGCTTTAAAGTTTCTAGAACTAGTCACCCATGTTTTTCACACATATTTTTGTGTGACTCGGGTCTTTCCAACAAGGTATAGCATGTTTTTGTCCGATGTGTATCGGTGATGTTATTACCACGCGTAACAGAGACAGTAAAACTCACAGCCATGGCTGTTTTGCACACGTGTAGCTTCATGCTGTGCACAACGTTACGTTTTGATGAAATGGGGTAATTCTTATGAACATATGTCATATGCTGAAGAGGCCAACAATGAAAACCAGCACTTATATTTGACCAGATTCCCTTTTATTAGGGGAAAAACAGATTTGGCACAGTTTGGCCCATTTTGGCATAACTGTACCAAAATCACATGTCCACCTGGCACATCACTATAACCTTTGTGGAACAAATATGCTTCAACTGATTCAGTCCAGATTTGCTGCAGTTATAGTCAATATGTGGATGTATAAAGTCTGAGGCTCCTCATATTTTTAAAAGAGTTTTGTATGTGTTTTTGCAGTGCCTATTTTGGAGAGAAAATGTAGGCAAGGCTCAGAAAGTTAGACTATTTTCTTTGTTTAATCAACTATAAATCAGACATGGTGACATTTTCAATCTTGGTTCCACCTGAAAAAAATTTCTTTAATAACTTTGTGTCACACAACTACTAAAATTTACATGTACACCTTATTGCTTCGGAGCTGAACTTGATTTATATCAGATATGTAATTGCAGGCAGAAATTGCTCTTAAAACCTTCTGAGTTTAAGAGGTTAATTCTCATCCACTGCTTTACCTCCTTTATTGTCACTGTTCAGGATTTTCTGCCATCTAGTGGCCATTAATTCATACTTCATCACCACTGGGCTGTTGATTTTTTTTAATTTTTATTTTTTTAAAGTATAATGGATTGTGCAGGAAGGAGGTAGGTTGGAACTGGGTAGCCGCATTCTTCAAACAATTGCTGGACTCATTTTGTAAAACTTTTCTCATCATTCTCCATAGAATCGTCTTTTCATCCCTGCCACAATCTACAAAGGAAGACTTGTAGTCATAGAATAGAAGTCTGTTTGGAGAGATAAAAGGAAAAGCTGGAATAGTAAATAAATACATGAATTGTTGAAATCCAAGTATTTTTTTATGACAACAATAAGCAAACCTATTTTTCAGCAGCTTTTAAGGGCAGTTGAACAGCCAGAGGTTTTAGCTGAATTTCCCTGAAAATATCAAAGCAGTTTGAAATAATTACAGCTACTTCTGAAGCATATATCAAACCTGTTTCCAAAATACATGGAATGAATAAATAGTCTCCAGCTCCCCAGGTTTCTGAACAGTGTTACTCAGACAAGTTTGTGTTGAGAGAAAGAAAAAAGCTTTCTTGACAGCAGACACATGAGCTCTACATCCAAACTCATAATGTAGAAATATGAAAGTTACAAAAAAAAATGCTTAGCAGTACATCTGTGCTTACAGATTTGGATGCAGGGAGCTGTGACCTCATGACTGGCGCTTAATGCCTGCACACAAGTGTCTCAAATTTAAAACAAAGTAATATTCAGCTCAGAACTTCCTCTTCCTGTTTGATCTATTACTCAGTTCAACAAAGCAGCACGTAGAAATTTGACCACAGTTCCTGAAATGTTGATGTCACGTCTGCTGTTGTAGAAGTAATTGTATTTTAATTCAAACACAGACAATCAGGCTCTAGTTAAACTCTATGACAGAAACTGACATTTGTGTTGACAAACTATATGTATAATATTACATAATATATAATCATAATATGAACAGAGCTGATAATTAGCCTTTCAACTCTCACAGAGTGGACATGATATCAGTTTAATAATTAATTTTGCTCAAAGTTGAGAAGAATTGCACTTTGCTAAATTACACGGTGCTGGTGAGAGTTCCTCTGTTTAGTTTCGGTATGGGGGACCGGGGTGTGAATCCCGGATGTGTCAGGCAGAGCATATTTCGGAAAAACTCTGTTAAGTATGTGTGCAAGTTGTTATGACATGTGGTGATCCCTGAATTAGGGAGAAGTGGAGAGAACTCATGTATTGCTGCTGAGAACTGGACATAAACTCGTGGCGTGGGCATGAATCTTATTCATTTAAGATATTTATCCACTCGTTTGCTTTTGGGATCATTCATAGAAACAAAAGTATAGATTTACTGTAATTTTTTTTCTAGCCAGCTGATGGCTAGAATAAATATATTTATGCACACATCCCCATTTGGTTGAATGGCCCTTACCAAGGCCTTTTAGAAAACAACCCTTTCTGCGCCTGTGAACAAGCCTCTGAAAGAAATTTGGCTTGACATTTTTACAATTATTATCAGCAGAATCAATGAGACTCATTATAATTTGTTAGTTTTTTTTTAAGGTAACAACTCATAATTTAAGCAGAGTCCACATTTCCCTTTAAAAGGCAGAATTCAGCTTCATCCAGCTCATCTTGCTTTGTCCATTTTAGAAGCATTTTGTGACGTGTTTTGGATCATTTTCATGTAATACTGACCAATCACATCCAAATTCACATTTAACTGTTGAGCTGAGGTAAAACTAAAGAATAGGAATTAAATAAATTTCTTTGTTAACAAACTGAGTAAAATGAATAGTAGGTGAGTGTCTTTTTCTTACTTTGTTAGAAATATAACCAGACGTTTTCACTTCCTGTATTTTTTTTGTCTTTACACTGTGGAGACGCTGCAAATGAACCCAACAGTGTCACGCATGCAGCTTTTGAAATACAGACGATATTTTTACCATGATGACTTATTTAACTTGACTGAGAGGCTCTATGGTGCAGACACTGTGACATTTGTTCAGTTTCACACACTTGCTCTCAGAATTATTTTCAGACAGTTACACATATAATGAACCGAGGAGATTAAGTTACAACGACAGTTAAAAACCACACGTTGAAACCACAGGCTTCAACAAGAGGCCCATACATTTTTTTAGACAACAATGGAAAAGTCAATGAACTATTTTCCGATCTTAAATATTATTCATTTTCCTTCTTGAAAAAGTTTATCACTGAAAGCAAACAAAGATGCATTCAAATAAGTTATAGAGAACTTTATATCAGGAGTGGTTCAGAACATCCTAGCAAAGCTGTGAGTGTAAAGTAGGGATGTTATGAGATGAGCCAAGGCTTCAAAACACATGTTGAGTAATGGAGGAGCGTTTCCTGCTTGCTTCATATAGGGGAAGAGACGAAAATGATGACGGCCGAAACCTCGCTACTCAGCCGTAGCACGTGACTGCTTCTGGAAGCAGTTCAGATTGCCTGTGAGTCTTGACAGGGATGTAAGCTCCTCAGTATTCAGTCAAAATGTGTGTTTGTTGGAGAGTTGCAGTCAGTTCAGGTTTTGGATTTAATGTTGATAGTCTAGCATTAGTTTGGAGAGTTTAGGTGTGAGAAGGGAAGATAGATTGGTGAGGAAGAGGAGATTTTCAGCTATGTGGGAACATTTTGACTTGATTTCTCCCCAAAAGGTAAAGTAAATCTATCATATTTCAGATTCCTCAGGGTTGCTTTGTAAGAACTGTAAAAAAAGGCAAAATGTAACCTCAGACTCTTTCTGAATAAAATCTCCCGTTTTTCACATCATTGGCCAGGTTGCACAAGCACATCTAGAGCCCATGTCCAAGGTCCACAAGCACTTTCACTGTCTGGCTGCTTAAGCCCATGCCTTTTTACTAAAGTGACAGAAAAACATACACATTCTGCTATGTAAGATTGGACTTTTCTTAGAACAATTACACACAGAATGTGTTCAAAAATATCTTTACATAAACGTGATAATTCTAAGAGGCATTAATGGTTATTACTTATTAACGATGATTTCCAAGGGCCCTAAAGGGTAAGATACAGGCAAGATTCACAGATGTCGCTAACTGTGAAATGGACTAAATTAGTTTTAATCATATTTTAAAATATCTAAACAGGGGAGCCTGGCCAAAGTGGCTGAAGAAGGGAACATTTATAAAATAATCCTGGCCTATAAGACCCCTCAGCAAAGAGTAGGTTAAACTCAATAATATGAGATTACAGGGCTGCAAACTGTAGTTACCATTGAAATTACAGATAGACAACAGGCACAGAGACACAGAGCCTGACATACTTAGATTGAACAGAATGACTGATTAAGGAAAGATGTGTCAGCTAGGACACGTCTACATTATAGTATGATCTTCTCCACAAATGTGATGAACGGGACACTGATATCATACCGTGCACCAACTATGTCCATCCTGAATGGGTGAACACAACTGGTCCTACTTAATGTCTGTGTTAGCAATGACCGGGGCGCTCTGGCATCCGGAAATCTACCCAGTCGCATTGTTGTGTATGAGGGCCCAGTACTGAAGCTGTAAACATTCCCCTGCCTTTTTACATTAAATGATTAAAAGTATAGTTTCTGTTTCAAGAATATTTTTATTACTGCAGAAGTCTACAATAGAAACACCACATTATTCAGGAAAAGAACCTGCGGTGACCGCAGCCCGGTCAATTCTTTTATATGTGGGGAGGAGACAACCATAATGAAGAAATTAATTTTAGGTAGCAGCTTCAGACTCTTGGCCACCAAATGCCACCAAAGAAAAGCTTTGAGTGCTGAACCATCTTGCATAAAAGCTTGAGTGCAACAGAAAACTTTTTTTGGAAATCACTGGAGAGCAGAGCATGGAAGGGGAAATGTGTGGGCTTCCCCCAGCGATGATATAGGTAGACCAGTTCACTTCATACAGACAATTGGAGACGCAAATACTCCATGAAGTCATTCCAATATATTAATATAACTTTCAGTTTAAACTTTGATACGCCTTCTATGTTGCAAAACAATTCTTAATTTATAAAAGCATAACAAATTAGTGTTAAGCCTATAAATATTTATTTGAATGTGATTAAACATTTTCCCATAGTTTAAAAGCAAGAAAATAGGTGTTTATAATTATGACCACCCTTCAAACCATAAAATATCAATTTTTGAGGTTTATCATTTCAGAAACAGTTTATTTCAATCTTAATATTTGTAAAATAACAGCTTTTGAACTTTACAGACTGATATCAGCATTTATTTGGAAATGCCCAAGAGACACAAAAGAAAAAAAAATAAAGAAAAAATTAGGATATGTTATAGAAAATCAGGTAATACTATTTTGCAACAATTCTGGTAGGATTGTGCTTCAGCTGTATTAATCAAATGTAATTTATGGAGGACTGATCTCATTACAGTGGGCTCACCTCTACAAACCACTATAATAGAGGTTCTCCATATTATCAGGAAGTGACACTAAAACTTTTTTTTTTATAAAGAACTGAAACACATATGGAAACATCCAGTCATACACAGTATCCTGTTGAGGTAAATTGTGATCAACCTCTCTCCCTGACCTCCAGCCTCCTGTCCCCCAAATCAGAAAAGGTGCACTTCCATTTACTAGGCCCACTTCTCTATCACACTATGGAAAAAAACAAATACTTCAATGTGAGCTAAAACATGACTAGACATTTGCCTGTTTTGGCTGAACCGTTACATTGTTGACTATGTATGTAAACCATTGTTCCATTGTTCTAAGACTTCTGTTATAACATTTTGTTGTGTAGTACTTCTGCTTTTTAGCTTTTTAAATGCTTTTGAATGAGTCTGGAAAATACTTAGGTTGCAGTTTATTAAAACTCGTTCCTTGTTAAAAAAAAAAAAAACATAAGTAGAGCATTTCACTTTCTTTAATTTAGTAGCTTTACCAAAAAAAAAACATTAATATTTTAAAATGATTGTTTTCATTGTCTTAGAACGTTAGGAAACAAGTTTGATGTACGTTTGTAAATATAACAATTACAGGTCTTGAATCGTCTTTTTTTTTCAGAATAAAAAAGATTAAACACTCAGTAAAGAATAGACTGGCTGTGGATCCGATGAATATTGTCTGATGGGAGTTGCAAAAACTTCCTGCCCTGAAAAAAAAAAGAGGAAATTTATCAGTGAAAATTATGGTTGAAATGCGAGTCATTGTTTTAAATCCATAGCTCAGTCAGTTTCTGTGCGTAAATATTTATGACTTTGTGAAGCTCGGATTAATATGCATTTAATCAGATAATTATATAAATAATTTAAATCATGTTCAGCTGCATCAGAATTTATTGTTTTGGCATTTTGTTTCCTTGTAGATGCTGTTGTGTAAATGAGAAAACTGAGGGGCCCCTTAGTGCAACCTGTGGTTTTTAACTGACAAGATAAAATTATTCTCTGTGCTTTAGGTAAATATATCTGCAAAGAGGTGTGAGAGCTGTTGTGTTTTCGCACACAATGATACACTAATATCACTGTGGTTCACCACAGAGCTGCTCTGACAAGTTAAAAACGCCATCGTAGAACTTTCTTTATTTCAGTAGCCTTACCAAAAGAGTGACTGGGAGAAATAAAATGACACAATATGAATAAAAGATATTCTGTAGACATTGCATAGGTTTGTGTGAAATATTTTGACCCAATCAATATTTTAAAATGATTGTTTTCATTTTCTTGAAACATTAGGAAACAAGTTTGGTGCACGTTTGGAAAGGTAACAATTACAGGTCTTAAATTTTCTTCTTTTAGAATAAAAAAAGCGTAAATACTCAGTAGAGAATAGATTGGCTGTGGATTTGATGAATGTTGTCCGATGGGAGCTGCACAAACTTCCTGCCCTGAAAAACAAGGAAATGTATCAGTGAAAATTATGGTTGAAATACAAGTCATTGTTTTTGTCAGTTTTTGTGCATAAATATTTGTGTCTTTGTGAAGCTCGGGTTATAACACTATGCATTTAATCAGATAATTGTATGAAGAAGTTACATCAAGTTATGCTGTAGCACATTTTTTATTTTTTTCATTTTGTTTCCTTGTAGATGTTGTTGTCTAAATGAGAAAACGGAGCAACCCGTGGTTTTTAACTGACACGATAAAATTATTCTCTGTGCTTTAGATAACTAGATCTGCAAAGAGGTGTGAGAGCTGTTTTGTTATCGTACACACTGATACACTAATATAACTGAATGGTTCACCACAGAGCTGCTCTGACCGCCATCGTAGAACAGAAAGTACCTTTCTTCCTTTTTTGGACAGAAGCATACGTGGCTTGGTCTGGTCCATTTGTAGCATCTCCACCTGACAATTTAAAGACACAGGAACTGAAGCTGTCTGACAATTGTTTTAACCATTGTTAAAAAAAAAGAGAAAAAACACCAACCATTTGTTGAGTTTGGTTTGTTGACAGCAGCATAAGTGGTGTCATTTAGATCTGTGACCGTCTCATTTTTCAAGGCTGCAATGACATATAGAAACAAGAAAAGCCAAAGACCCACACCTCAATTATACGTACCACAAACATGAAGCTACAATGAAATGTTTGCAGCTTTTTGAGAAGTAATTGTTTCTGGGTAGATTAAAAATTAAGAAAACCACATCTAATTTAGATTGTGAAGCAGGAAAACATCAAGCTTCTAGAATGGTCTTTCCAAAGACCCTACCCCAACCCATTCATGACAAATGTAGGAGCTAGTCTGTAATATTTTGTACATACATGTTAAAAGTGATCATGAGGTGAGACTTTAACATATTGGGGTTGCCGGGTATGTAAGGGGAGAATGTATCTGTGTTTAACAGGTGTGGGTGTAAAGAGAGGAACACACACTCTACAGGTGTGTGATAACCTGACTTCCGCCAGCTTTATGTCGCTCCGCCTAGCTCCACTCACATACATCTGGGACCTCTCCATAGGAATTGCCTTTATTGAAGGCTGGGCCTTATCAAAAATCCTTGCATATGATTGGATAAGCCACTTGTCTGTCATCTTTATCAACGTGCTATTTCAACCACTCACACCGAAGCTAACCCGTGACGCTGATGAGAGCGACTCAGGTAAAAAAAAAAAAAATTTTTATTATGTGTTTGCGGCTCTAGTGGCACGCGTTTTATTGACAGTGAGCTGACAGGAAGAGGGGGGAAGACAGGCGTCAATCCCGGGCCGACCGCGTCGAGGACTAAAGGCCTCCTAACATGGTTTGCGCTAACCGCTAACCGCTAACCGCTCCGAAAACAAAACTTGCCAAATCCGGTCGGGAGAAGGGCGAAAACATGGTTTCCACCAACAAAAGCCTTCAGAGCCGTTCTCTGATGTTCTTTTAATGAAACAATATTAGGTAGATTGGACAACACGGAAGAAATGGCAGCATCAATGTTAACGCTTGCTTCCTCAACGAGCCGCCATTGCTATCAAAACAGTCTCACGTCATGGTCGCGTCTCCACTACGTCACATCTATGAAACTCCAGCCCTGCGTCCTGATTGGCCAGACAATAAAATTGGTTGGAGAAATCACTTTCTATGGGCGGTGGCCCAGATGTATGTGAGTGAAGCTAGGCGGAGCGAAATACATCTGGCGGAGTCAGGTTAGGTGTGTGATGCCTTCTGATGGGAAATGCATGTTTGTGAACTTTTAGCATTTTGTGTTTCATGTAGCAAGAAATAAACATTCAACTTTACATTCACTCAAACTTTGTGTGAGTGAATGTAAACTTGAAAAAACAGATAACACAGAGTCTGACTATAAATTTTAAACAAATATTCTGCTTTTTCAAATTTGTTTTGCTAAAATTGTTTTAAGTATTGCAACCTTTTGACTAAAATTGCTGGAGAGATATTTACATTGATATTCATCTTATTTGAGCTTGGCCTTCAGATATGATTCTAAATTCAAATCTATAAATCCGCAGCCCCCCAATTAGTATGATTTTTGTGACTGAACAAAAGGTCCTATCTGAATATTTGATCACTATTCATGTTGGTAAACCTCATTTTAATTGGAAAATAATGTCCTGTATAATGGCTTTCAATTAAGGTAATTTCTTCTTCAACAGTTTCTAGTTCAGGGCCATTTCCTAACCCAATTTAATGTGTTTTGCAAAATTTACTATGATAATAATAAAGCGTGCGTTTGTAATAGAAGGTCTGGACTGCAATGGAAGCAACGCAGAATCCAAACACGGGAGTGACAGCGAGATGGAGGAGGAGCGAAGCGCTTTGGATGGCAGTGAGACACAGGTGGGGAGACCAGCGGCTCCACAATCAAGTACTTCCAGGTGAAGCCACCAAAGTTGGGGTGCTGCAGATGGACACCCAAGAGGATCCAGTAAGGGGAGATTCAGAGAAGGAAAAGCAGGATGAAGGTTCTGCTCAATTTACTCAATTTACAATTTACTCAATTTACCTTACTTCATATTACTGCTGCACCTTGTACTGTAATTTAATTTTACTGCAATTCATAAGCTGTATGCAACAAAATTTTGTTCTGTACACACTCTGTGCATACAACATGACAAATAAAGTTGTCTAAGTCTAAGTCGCCTCCTCCAGCTGCAGCTCCGGGGTTCAGATTAAACGTCATCTTTCAGACTTCATTATCGGCTAGATTTGAGCAAGTAAATGAAATTACCTGCCAATGGAATGAGTATTTTGACCTCTAAAATAAGATAATTAGATATACTACACTTCAATTAAGATGATTGAGATGAGATGTTCCTATTTTAATGCAACAATCTTATTCCATTGGCTATAATAAAGGGCAAATGCACTCATTTCAAAAACATTTGATTTACTTTTAGTTCCCTTTTTGCAGTGAGCAGCTATTTTTTCAATGTAAACAGAATAATTGATGTTTATAATAAACAAAGTGGGACAATTTAAAAAAAATGGAATTCTAAAGAAATTGAAATATGTAGGAACAAGATTTTAATGAAAACTGGACAATATAAATGTGATTTATTAGATACATTGAGTTTATAAAGACTTCTCGCATTTTTTTTAAATTAAACTTTTGAATAAAGGTCTTATAATTTGTTTTGTATTTCTTCTTCGTAAAAAAATGGTTTTGAGTTGATATTATTTTTTGTTGCTTATCGTACATAGTAGCACATCTTTTTAAACTGAATTTCTTTAATAAAAATATTTGAAAAATTGTTTGTTTTGGTTAATTAATATGTTAGAAAGCAATGTTATTTTATATATGCTCAGTCTACCCTGAAAAATCAGTTCGAATGCCGCTTTACAAGGCCCATCTAATCATCATTCAATATAAACCTTTGACTAGCATCTTGCGTTATCCCTTTTCCAAATCATTAAATTTAATAATAAAACTGTCTATATTGTTGAGAGAAAATAAATATGCAAGCTAAGAATAAATAATGACATGATTCAGTGTTACCTTTGTGTTTCTTGACGAAAATCAGTCCAGTTACCAACAGTACAAAACCAAGGCTGCACAGCAGAATGGTGATTATTGGGAGCACATACTGGACCAGCTTAGTCTCGTTATTGGACCCTGAAATTAATATTTAATTAATTAGGAAATACCAATTAGTAATATTAATAGAATCATAGAAATGTCAGCAATTTTAAATTATGTGCATTTTATCAAGTTTTCGATATACAGTTGTGATCTGAATCATTGTACTGATTGTGTTGGAAGAATAGGAAATTAATCAATATGGATGACCAAATAATGGATTATCAAATTACAGAAACTAACTTAATATTGCTGTACAGGTACATTTGGATATATTTGAAAAATACACTTGCCTTACATTACACCACTTCTAGGTTAAACAATCAAAATAATAATTATCTATAATTACTACAATGTTTTATAGCAAAATCACAAAGTATGTTGTAACACTACAATTTAGGCACCAGAAGTTTCTTGTAGGGGTCCAGCATAAAGGTTATGGTTATTTGTTTGTTATTGATATTATCCATTTATATATTTAAATTTTTTACACTTTTTATCTGGTACGTTTCAAAATAAAAAAGATGCAAAGAATCAAAACAACCCAGCATTAAATAAGGAAGAAAAGCCAACTAATAACCTTTTCCTGGTTCACCAACAGCCAGCCAGCTTTCTGGAGAGTCTCCGACTCCTGAAATGCTGCAGTTGTAGAAACCTTCATCAGACTTGGAGACATTCTGAAGGGTCAGGACATAGTTTCCATAGTTGGTTTTGAGGAGGATGCCATCTTTATAGAAATCAGCTATTTCTGTCTGCTTCTTTTTGTTGTTAACACAACGAAGAGTCACATCAGATCCTTCCTCCACTGGTTGGGCAGTAAATTCTAGGATCACAGAACCAGCTGAGGGATATGATAATAGAAACATGTTTTACCATGATTTTCTGTGGATATGGAGGATTTGAAAACATATTTATTAAGGAAATGTTTAAGTTATAATATTCTATTTAAATTTAAACATTTTCAAGAAACCTTGGATTTTACAGATGCAGCAGTTTTTTAATTTACATTTTTTTAAAGAAATCATTGTTTAATCGGACCTGTAACAGAGATGTTTAGAGCTTGGCTTCGTTCTCTCTCATCATTTTCACACCAGTATTCTCCACTGTGACTTTCAAATGTAGGATCAATTGTGCAGGATGGAGCTGGGATGCTGCAGTCCTCTGATTTATTTGTCGAACTCATTTCATGAAGTTTTCTCACCACTTTCCATGCATTCATGTCTTCATGCCTTTCACAGCGTATATCGACAGACTCGTACTGAAAGAACTGAAGTCTGTCAGGAGAGATAATTGGAAAATCTAGGATGATAGAGGAGAAGATACATATAAATAAATAGTTAAAATATAAATAGTAATATCAATTAATTACAAACAACAATAGGGGAATCTTATTTTTTCCGCAGCGTGTGAGGTAGTTTAGATTACCTAAATTTGTTTATAAAACAGTTTTCAGATGGCTTTGCTCTGCAGCGATTTGAAATACTTCCAACTATTTCTGTAGAGCATCATAATACTGTTAATAAAATAAACACATTTTAAAAACCTTTTCCAACCTACCAGATTTCTCAAAGGTGCAACTCTGACCAAATAGTGTTGACAGCAAGAGAAACACATTCAGCACTGCAGAGACATAAGAAATGAATCCAGACTTATAATGCACAAGTATTACAAAAAGAATATATATATATATATATATATATGTATGTATGTATGTATGTATGTATGTATGTATATATATATATATATATATATATATATATATATATATATATATATATATATATATATACATATGCAAACACTTACACATTTGGATGCAGAGAGCTGTGACCTCCATGACTGACGCTTAATGCTGACTGATAAGTGTCTCTCAGTCACAACAGGGTCATACGCCTCTCAGGACTTCCTCTTCCTGTCCTTATCATCTGAATTGTTAGTACACATATACTGATGTGAAGAAAATATTAGTAACTGTCTTATAATCCCATGACTCATAGATACCGTCTTGATACTGTTGCTGAGATGAACCCTAAAGTTTGTGTCAATAATAAAATGAACAGTTTTGTCTATGCTCTTCAATCCTAAAAAGTGGAAACATTAAAGGTCGACTCAGTCAAAACAATTGGTCACCTTGGACAAGTCTGAAAAACATTGAAAAAGCTGCCTTTTTCTATTCTTGTTTGACTTTACTGCAAATATAATGTGTATGTGTGTACAGTTTTATCACGATTTTCTGATCTATGTTAGCCATTATGTGCAAACATAGCTTGATCAACATAAACCTTCGTTGTAACTGTGGTAAAACTAATTAAGAAAATATGAAATGTGTTGCAGTAAACAGACTTTTGTCAGTTTTTCCTAAACATTTCGACACCTATCCAGGAATCTTTGTCAATTGTGGTGGCTTTCCACTTCAGCAACCTGCAGGCTGAGTGTTGCTGCTTTTAGGCACATGGAGGTTAAGCAGATGTTTCAGTTGGTTATCAGAAGATTCACTAATATAAAACTGTTGTCATCAGCAAAGCATTATGATCAATGCAACATCTCATCATAACATCACCTAACAGAGGCATTTAAATAATAAAAAAATGTTTGTTCCTGAAACTGAACACCACAGCAGCACCTACAGAGTTACAGAAATCCTAATCTGGACTCTTTCATCATCTTTGGGTCTTTGTTTTTGTGTGTTGCTTTAATTATTTATTTTTATTCTGCTCCCTTAAATCCTCTTAAAATTAAAAAAATTACAAAATAAAGTCTGCTCAGTTTCCATAGTCCTTAGTTCAGTGTATCATTTTTACATTTTCCATGATTGACCCTGAAGCAGCAAGCAATGAGACAACAGTGTAATGACTAAATGATTTATTTGAGGTTTGGGAAAATGGTTGACAACATAATAACTAAAGAAAGCACGACCTGGGGGACATTACTGCATAGAAATCAGTACAACGCAAACACCCAAAAAATGTAAACATAAACACTTGCAGATTGTGACAGAACATTTCTTTGCTTTTTTTTTTAAAGTAAACCACAACTGAAGAGGGATATTTTGATTAAGGCACGTTTGGTTAACTAGGAAAAAAGATAGTCATTGTAAATGTTCCTGATTGAGTTTTTAGAACTATACAGCATGGGTGAAGTTTAGTCAAAGAAGTAGGCCTAATCGAGCAGTTTAATCACAGGTATTGTCTTCACAGTGACAACTAACTGACATTTGTGGTTTCTGTACACAACAGAGCATCTCTAAGAAAACTGAAGTCTTGAAGATGAAGCACAGGGAGCACATTATTTGAGAGAACAGAGCGACTCAGGAAGTCCTGCTTCGTATTGCATGCACCACAAGTAACAAACAGCTCAGCAGTAACACAACAAAGAAACCTGTGATGACCGCAGGTTTCTTTCCAAATTAAGCATACGTGTTGTTCCCGTAGCTCCCTCTGATTGGGAAACCGGCTTTGTGTGATTATCTTTTGGTTGCCTGATTGCATACTTTGTGAAATCTGTCTCTATTTTTTATGGAGTTGTGTTGTTGTACACTTTTTAATAAGTTTCAGTTTCATTACAGGATGAGATTTGCCTTGTTTTTTGTTTCAGTGAGGCATCCAGATTGTACATTGTATGGTGGATGAAGACCGTCTGATCTGGTAACCTTGGGTGACGGTCGTTTAATCACTGTTAGCTGTTAACTTCTGCTAATTTATTTAATGTTTAGTGGTTCAGCTTTTGCAAAGCCAGGATTTTAGTTAGTGGAACATAGGTGAGTGAAGCTAACTTTTTTGTTTGCTGTCCTGACCACTGGGAAGCAATGAGTGTATATGAAACTGGGATATAAATGAAGTGATCTTTTGACCTAGACTAGAGCCATTTAGGATTGAGGCCCTGCACTGTCGATCCATGTATGCGTGCTATGAGAGATTGCTGCAAAGTCAACAACACTATGCAGACGACTGTCCACTGTTGCTACATGCTCTTTCAGTAGGAGTGAATTCTGCAAGTCAATGACTTGATGCAATCTGAGAACTTCATTAGATAGAAAATTTAACCATTCTGCCCGGATGATCTGGTGTGGAGCTGCATGCGTGGGTACTCTGACTTCCTCCCACAGTCCAAAAAACATGACTGTTAGGTTAATTGGCCTCTCTAAATTCTCCTTAGGTATGAATGTGTGAGAGAATGGTTATTTGTCCTGCTTGTCTTCCTGTTGTCCTGCGATACACTAGCAACCTGTCCAGGGTGTATCCCACCTCTCGCCCACTGACAGCTGGAGATAGGCACCAGCAACCCCTGTGACCCCACAAGGGATAGAAGACGTGTTAGAAGATGTATGGATGGATTTACACAACAATTATCTATTGATTTTTTTTTTTTTTTAAAGACATGTACATGTCAATATTCTAATTACAATCTCTGCTTACCCAGCAATAGTAGTGATGTGAAATCTGTGAAATTTCCTCGCCACGCCACTAGTGGTCCTGTGTTCGTCAAAACTCAACATGCAACATGTTGCAAATAATAAATGTTCAAGATCACAGGGAACAAAGTTTTCCTATGGACAGTTGATGAGATTCAACTGTTGCTTAAGATGACATTGAATTATAGCCTTGGATTATTCAGAAGAGTCAGCAGCTATCTAAGATAAAATAAGACAAGAAGATAAGAAATAAGAAAGGCTTTATTGATCTCAGAGTGGAGAAATATCTACTATTTTTACTTTATTCTTCTGTGGTTTTCAAAATTAAGGGGTTCCCTTTATGAAAATTTCAGTTTTTTCTCTTTACTGAACTATGGAGACTGGGGCATTTTCGAATCATTGCACTATCAACCCATTTTCAACTTGTGCCTTTGTCAAAGAAAACATTCACTGTTGTGTAAATGAATAGGAGAAAAGCAACCAAACTTTTTCCTTTTTTACCAGAAAACACTGTGTAAACAGTGCCTAAAAGAGCATTAGAATAGAATAGAAAATACTTTTATTGTTCCGCAGTGGGGAAATTTGTGACAGTGGCAAAAACAAGAAGACAGATGACATACACACAAGACTAAATATATGAAAAGAACATTTTAAATTTGAATCTATGCAGCAGAAGACAAAAAAACACCCATGGTAAAAATCTTAGGCTAACAAAAGCTAATACGCAAAACATTGAGGCGTTGTGCCACACAGGCAGCACAGGTGAGGCACGCCCAGGTAGCAGGACTAAGTGTTGGGAGAGGGGAAGGGGAAGTGAGAGGAGTATGGAAAGAAAATTTACTGAAAATATCTGCGTGTGTGTAATACTGGATTCGTAACCTGTGTAAACCTGTTTGTGTGTAGCTTTGCGCACATGTATGTGTGAAGCATTATTTGTAAACTATAAAATATATTTGGATCTTTGGATACCGGACTTTTGATCTTCTGAAAAAAAAGACAAGTTATTAATTTTTATTTTGAGTTTTTATTTTGAAAGAAGAATATAAACAGAGTGGTTTAAGTTCACCAGGTGAGCACCATGAGACGAGCGTTATGACATGGAAGGCCTCCAAGCTGCAGCCATACAGTCTTGTGCAGAATGTTCCAACACACTAGGGAAGCATTAAATAACACCAAACAGCTTTTATGCAGTGGCTGGCTTGTAAGAAAATGTCATAGCACTAGTGCAATTAGCAGACGGCAAAAAGGATATGGGATTTATATTATTTCCACTGTTGTTATTATTATGTACATGTTTAAGGTGGAAGTGATGTACAGGTTATATACACATATAAACATACATGTGTATACATATTTGTCATACATGAGTGCAGAGAACGGGAATGCTGGAAGAAAGTATTATACACAGTATGATGTACATGAGGTAGGTGGATTTTGGTACACAGTATATACAATGTGACAAATCTCTTTTTTAACAGTCAGTTTTGCGTTACAGTGATGGCTTGTGGTAAAAAAAAAAATGTTCTCTGCAGCGCTGACCAGAGGCCTTTCTGGGCCTTATGATTTCTTTGTATTTCCTGTAGGAGCTTTGAGATTGTAAAACAAGTAGCTACAAGGCACTACGTTTGCTCTGGAGGAGTTAGCCAAACAGCACCTCCTAGTGGAGTATGTGGGGTTCCCCAAGGGTCCATCCTGGGGAACCCCTCCTATTCAATATCTACATGCTCCCTTTAGCTCCCTTTGCTTGTTCATCAGCCATCTCTCTAATTCCCCCAACAAATGCAGTAGGCTATTAGAGTTTCAAAAACACATTCCAACAGTAACAATGCCCACATAAATAATAGTAAAGTTAATAATGGTATAGGCTACCGTCATAATGTTAAATAATAATAATAGCACTTCACTGAATACAAAAATGTATCTGTTGTATTTTAATGCAGACTGACTTAAAAAAAATCACACTGATAAGAAAACTAAATCCCATTGGTGTCTGATCAATGCAAACCAATGGCTGATCAGAGAAGGCATCAACATTAACTAAGCCTGCCTGTTAACCTGGTCAGGAGCAGGCTAGCTGCACAGAATAAATTTCTATGGTAAATCATGTGTGACTGCTTTTCTGAAGCCGAGTCCAGGCTTAATTCAGCCTGTATATCAGGAAAATTCCAGCTTAATGTTGTATTTTGGTTTTGTGAAACATCCCTCAGATGAAGCCTGATTCTTGGCTTATTGTAAACCTTGTGTGTGAAACTGGCCCTAGTGGAAGGAATGAATTTGTGCTCCCAAACAGCAAGGGCAACATAAATACCCAGAATAAACACAAACAACTCCTCTGCAATGCAAAACTCTTTATTAAGTCAATAGTTTAAGTTTATAGTAAAGTACATGAGCCATTACTCTCTATGATTAGGGTAGCATCATTCGACAAAAAAAAACAAAAACAAAAAAAAACATCCAAGCAAAAGCATATCGGTAAGTAGCAAATAAAAAAAAAATATGAATGGGGTAAAAAAACAAAACTATGAATATATAAAAGTAATATTTATGACAATGGAAGTTACCTGTACTGTACAGATGAAAGTCACAGTATCGTATTAAATATTTATATAAAGGTTTACATTCGTTATAGCCAAATAAGCTCTTCTCAGTTCAGCATTGTGGGGCCCACAGCAGCACCATCAACATGCTCCTCCTTTAGCATGGTCATTTCTGGGGCACCGACAGGTACTTTTCCTGTGAATGAAATCAAAAAAACTAGATGGAATAATGAGTTCTTAACTTTTCACATTTTCACATCAAAGTTTTGTCTCTTTTTTTCTATCTCAATAAAATCTGTGATGAAATTTGAAAAATGTGAAAATGTGTGGTGTTTATAGAGACATTAAGGTATATTACTAACATTTTTATTTCACTGTCATATATCAAAAACTGTGGATTGTGAGCAACAATTGAGTGAATTGATGTGAAAGAGCTTAAATAAAGGACCAACCAGTTTTCCTGCAGCAGTAAATAGAAATCAACAGTCCAGTGGTGATGCAATATGGAGTGATGACCACTAGATGGAGGAAAAGTCTGAAGAGTGAGAGACCGGAGACGGTTTGGGCACAAACAGGAGGATCTGTGGATGAGAATAGGATACTGAATTAATTTTTCAAATATTTTTTTGCATTATTATATCACATACCACATATCTTTAAAGCTTTTAATTTAAAATGTTTTTCAGAAGATAATGGTAATGCTTTTATTTTTCACAACAGCCTAGGGATTCTTTAGGTCTGGTTGCTCAGATATCTTCAGGTTTCTTCCACTGAGTCATAAACGCTAGAAATGATTTTATTTTATTTGTTAGTAGATCTGATTTAAATATTTGATTTTGAAGTCAAAACAGAATTACTATAAAAATTTACTTTAAAATAAATGCTTTTATTTGAATTAGAAAAAAGGCAAATTTACATCTGACATTTTTGTATGCTTTGTTTTGATTGGTTTAACAATCAAGCATACTAGCTTTTTTTAAGTTTGAGAAACATAGCAAACCCCTGGAACTGCTAAAAGTTTACAAGTCTTGTGCCATTTAGACTTGGCTAATACATTAACAAAGGCAAATGAATTTCAATACAAATCAAATAAATATAAATGTCATGCCCATTTGATTCTGGTCTAAGGCTTTAAGTGAATCTTGTTAATTTTTCTAGTTCTAATAGGGTAATCTTTTTTTAATTAGGCCCGAGCAGCGAAGCGCTGCGAAGGCCTATTGTTTCTGTGTTGTTTCTTATTATTTTTATTCTGCCCCCCTAAAGAGGGGCCTTTTTGGGGGCTTTATCATACTCAAAAACTCACCAAACTTTGCAGGTGCATGGTGACTGTTTAAAAATTTTGTATTTTAAGGTCGTCCCAAAAATCAAAAGAAAAATGCCTCAACGGCGCCACCTAGCAATTTTCAAAGGACCCTTTGCTATTCACTTACTTCATCGTAGAGACATGAGATTTGGAACAGTGGTAGAGCTCACCAAGACGCTCAGAATTTACAATTAATGTCATAGTGCAAATATCACAGGAAGTCGGCCATTTTAGATTGAAAGTCTGATTTTGACCCCATTTTTGACGTGTACAGCAGTGGTATTTGATCGAACTCCTCCTAGAGATTTTGAGCGAGTGGCTTGAAACTCAGTCAGTCTGATCATAAGGCATGGCCAATTAAAAGTTATCAAAACGGTGAGTTTTTGAGCTTGTTGAAGGGGCATTCGCAGGGGTCAAAGTTCACCTACTCGCCACAAAAAATAAAACTGTTATATCTCCTACACAGAAACACACAGAGGCACCAAACTTTCTGTGATTGATCAAATGATGACATCACTTAGGCCACGCCCCCTGACAACAGGAAGTGTCATGTTTTATTGTTAACAGTCGCTATGTTACCCCTCTGAGCTAATCAACATGAAACTGTGTCCACAGACAGAAGACATGTTGCTGTGTTGTGGATTCCAGGCCCAACTGGATTTCATGTAGCAGTGCGGCGTGGTGGCGTGGCGAAGTCACCTCAAACGCTGCTGCCATATGTCCAGACTTCCATAAGATATTGACAAATTTTATAAAAAGTAACTTAAAATTACCTTAAAAGGACAACATTTTTAAAAGTCAAAAGGCTTATTTATGCTTTGAGAACATCTCTTCTATTCGGCTACAAAATCAACCAAAACAGGATGATCTTTTAACCTATAAGACCATTTTCAAGATGTCAATACATAGATTTTAAGCTGGTGGGTCGCCACTGCCTCCGGTGGCCAAATGCATCGCTGCATCAACTGATCTGCACCAGTTTAATCTCGTCATGGCAAAATTATTTTTTCTCTTCATGTGTGGCACTAATACTCCATCGTAAGAACACCGCTGTCGTTACCGCGGGTCCTGGAAAAAAAAAAAAAACGTTGCTCCTGGGGGGAATTTTTGATTATGCTCAAGCATAGATGTGTAATACTTCTCATTGCCATTCAGACAGGCGCAGACTGCACCGTGCAGTTCATTTTAAAGAGGCAGTTTTGGCGCATATTCCGATAGAAATGGGCTGCGGGGAGCCTAAGTGTGTTGTCGTGGGCGTGTTTACCCGCTGCAGGTAACCGCTGTGAAACAATCAGAAAGATTTCCCTAATTAATAACATCTTTATGGAGCGCTAGACTTATTGTTACTATGTGCTGCTTTATCAGTTCTCTCTCTCTCGCTCGCTCGCTCGTCATCGGACAAAAATCAAACTGCTTCGTGTTTGTATTTGAAATTGTGCGTCAGACTCAGATTTAGAAGTGTTGTTACGACGTTTGAGCTGTAACTGCAACCGTTATATATATCTTGTAACTTTACTGAATTTGCAACTTAAGAAGATTGGGTTTGACAGACAACACCAACTGTCCCCTCAATCCAGTGCGCACAATACCACAACAGTCCTCATCACACTCTACAGTACATCAAGAAAACTAAATCAACTAAAACAAGTTCACGAGTGCACTTGAAATGAAGTTAATCCATATTTGTGTGTCAGGGTGTCTAAGCACTCTCCAGAATTTGACATCTCAGCAGAACCTGTAATAATTATAGAAAGTAACGTTATAGTTGTTCTGCCTTTTGTTAAGACAGCAAGGAATTCATGTCGTGAATACATTACATAAATAAGATATTAATTAATTCTTAGTCAGAGGAAATCCACGGTAAAAACAGTTAGAAACGTTTTGGGTTCATATTTAATCAGAGTGAGACATCACAACTTTGTTAGATCTCTATTTGAATTACGTGAGATAGTGAGTGCTCTCACCTTAAAAAAAGATCTTTGACGTATTTTGCTCCGGTTGAAAGCTGCTTTTCAGCGATGAAGCTAGGGAAACTGCTAATGTTGAAGTTGAATTTGTTCTACACGCTTCTGCCTTGGAAAAATATTTGTCTTTTTACAAAAACAATGTTTAAAGCCAGATTTGGGAACAAAGGTTATTCAGACAACGCAAGAAAAGGAAGCTTTGTGTGGGGAACTTTTGTCCTAGCTGTCTAGCTGCATATGGCCCCAGGACAGCACAATAGTTTTCTTGAAGTATAATTTTGGAGAAGTAGAAACAAGTATTAATTTCAAAAGGTAGGTAAAAAAGGAAAAAAGTTTTTACAAAATCTTAAAATGTTGGATAGTCGTTATTTCAATCTTGCTGTGAAAATTGGTGAAATATTATCATTTTTAATGCTTAGATATAAAATTGCAAGGCAATTACTAAAATTGCCTTTTGTTGAAATTTTTTTTGGCATGCCATACTTTATATTTATAGGTAGCCTAGATGTGCATAATAAAAGAGTGAAACTAAAAGCTGGTCTAAAATTTTTATGGAGCTTTAACTTGCTAAGAGTAATAACGTTAGATGATTATATCTTTAAAATGAGATAACTGTCTCATAAAATGTGATAGTTTACGTGGTCTAAAGAGATGATTAAATTCAATGTTATTTATATAGCGCCAATTCATGAAATATGTCATCTCAAGGCACTTTCTTTACAAAGTCAAAATCAATCAGATTATACAGATTGGGTCAGATTATACACATTGGTCAAAAAAATTCCTATATAATGGAACCAGTTCATTGCATCAAAGTCTTGACAAGTAGAATTCTCTCTTGAAGAAGCGTAGAGCCACAGGGAGAGTCGTCTGCATTGTCCATGGCTTTGCAGCAATCCCTCATACTGAGCAAGCATGAAGCGACAGCGGGAAAAAAAACTCCCCATTAACGGGAAGGAAAAACCTCCAGCAGAACCAGGCTCAGTATGAACGGTCATCTGCCTCGACCGACTGGGGGTTACAGAAGACAGAGCAGAGACACAACAAGAGAGACAAAAAAGCACAGAAGTTCTACATTAGATGGTAGTAGCGGGTGATCTGTCTTCCCTGGATGATGCCACAGCTAACAGAACGCCAGACCAGGTATACCTACTATGAAGAAAAAAGAAAAATCAAAAAGTTAAAAGCTGAAATTAAACCAGTCATTCAAAATTGAAGAACAATAGACCCTGATGTCCTGCAGTAGCCTAAACGTATAGCAGCATAACTATAGAGGTAGCTCAGGGTAACATGAGCCACTCTAACTAGAAGCTTTTTAAAAAAGGAAAGTCCAAAGAGCCAGCTTCTAGTGGAGAAGTTCAAGTATCTTGGGGTCTTGTTCACGAATGAGGGGAAGATGGAGCGGGACATGGACAGGCGGATTGGTGTGGTGTCTGCTGTGAAGCGGGCGCTGTACCGATCCGTTGTGGTGAAGAGAGAGCTGAGCCAAAAGGCGAAGCTCTCGATTTACCGGTCGATCTACGTTCCTACCCTCATCTATGGTCACGAGCTTTGGGTCGTGACCGAAAGAACGAGATCCCGGATACAAGCGGCTGAAATGAGTTTTCTCCGTAGTGTGTCTGGGCTCTCCCTTAGAGATAGGGTGAGGAGCTCTGTCATCCGGGGAGGACTCAGAGTAGAGCCGCTGCTCCTCCACGTCGAGAGGAGCCAGTTGAGGTGGCTTGTGCATCTGGTTAGGATGCCTCCTGGACGCCTCCCTGGAGAGGTGTTCTGGGCACGTCCCACCGGGAGGAGGCCCAGGGGAAGACCCAGGACACGCTGGAGGGACTATGTCTCTCGGCTGGCCTGCGAACGCCTTGGGATTCCCCCAGAGAAGCTGGCCCAAGTGGCCGGGGAGAGGGACGTCTGGGCCCCCTTTATAAAGCTGCTACCCCCGCGATATTGCTAAAGTGATCCTTTAGCAATAGTCCAATTGCTAAAGTGTTACTTTTACATTACTTTTGGGTGTGTATCCACAAATTTAGATGCTAAACTTTTATAAAAGCTGTCTTAATGCAAGAAACACATGAAATAGCAAGTAACTTTAAAAAACTAAAATGGTTTTGTTAACTTTTCACATTAAGCTGGATTAACAGCTAGTAAGATACCTTTGATTAAATTGGTATACTAATGTTTAAACCAGGGGTGTCAAAGCTACGGCCCGCCTTCCGAATTCGGCCCGCCGAACGATTTAGTCCGGTCCGGTGGCCAAATGCATTTTCATTATTCAACGGCTGTATCTCCTCGCTGCATCGAGCGATCTGCACCAGATTTTTTGTAAGTCGTGGGGGAGCGCTGCCGAACACGTTCGTGTGAATCGCCCAGTGGACGGGCGGGCAAAATGCGTGACAGCATCTGCGGTGGCGGGCGGTCGGCGGTGTGCAAATCCCAGCGTTGGCCAATAGGCCAGAGCGGCGCTTTGCTGCGAGGGCCGATCATCACCGCTTGCGGTTTTAATTTTTTCTTATTTTGCTTTGTACTATCCTTTCGATCACACTGTCTCAGTGTGTTACTTGAAAATAGACTTTTGGGTTTCCCATCACTGATTTTTTTCAGCACATATTTTACCTGAGGCCTGCCAGGTTTAATTAATCCTGGTGCCTTATCTGTTCAGTCAGTGGTCACACTGATCAGGCCGGTGTCTGCTCCTTCACTGTCCTGCTGCACCTCCTGATCATTGTTCAATTCAATTCAATTTTATTTATATAGCGCCAATTCATGAAACATGCCATCTAAAGGCACTTTACAAAGTCAAATTCAATCAGATTGTACGGATTGGGTCAGATTATACAGATTTGTCAAAAAATTTCCTTTATAAGGAAACCAGTTGATTGCATCAAAGTCCCGAGAAGCAGCAGTCACTCCTGGAGAAGCGTAGAGCCACAGGGAGAGTCGTCTGCATTGTACATGGCTTTGCAGCAATCCCTCATACTGAGCAAGCATGAAGCGACAGAGAAAAGAAAAACTCCCCATTAACGGGAAGTAAAACCTCCGGCAGAACCGGGCTCAGTATGAACTGCTGTCATCTGCCTCGACCGACTGGGGTTTGTTGAGAATTAAAAATATATCTTAGTTGGGGTTACTGAGGAAAGCAGAGTTGGGTCTGTGCTTCCTGCTCCAGCGTAAGATAAACATGGAGTTTTATTGTCCTGAGGGGGTGGTCAGCAGGAGAGGGGGTCAGTCATCCTCCCTCTGAGCCATGCAGGAGGAGTTTAAAGTTGATAAAAGAAATGTCTTGGTAAAAACTTACTTCAGACAGACAGACTTATCCACCGGTGAGAACATCTTGTAATGGTATGTACTCTGTCTCCATATTTAATTTCTACCTCTGATCAATGATTCCTTATTTTATTGTCAAATCTTAAACCGGGGTAAAAATGGGCCTTTAGTAGCGAAGCAGGATTAGGCCAATAATAAATAAATCACAATTTGGTGCCGTGACCCGGATTTGACATTAAAATTTGAGGAACATTTTGAATTTGGGCACGAAGAAGTAATCACTTACAGCAAAACAGGGTCGACCCGAAAAAAAGTAAGGAGATTTTGATTCTCCTATTGGCTAAAGATTAGATGTAGGCTAAATCAAGTGTTGCTGTAAATGAGAAGCTTTCTTCTCAAAATATCAGAGGCTGAACGGTATAACTAGGTTTGAATGGAATTTATGTTGAAACCGAGAAATGATTGAATGGGATTTATGTGTTTGTTTGCGTCAGAAAAACGAAAAATTAGATAGAAAATTAAATGGCAAGTAATCTTAGATGGTGAGGCTGTATGAGAAGGAAATTAGAAATAACAGCCAAGAAACTTAAATGTTGAGATTGCAGAAAAACTTATTTAAAATCAAATAAAAAAGATAAAATACAAAGAATAAAAAGAGTCCCGAGATTTGGTCACCTCTGCACCAGACTGACAAACTGGTGAATTTATGACTAAGATGGAGTGCTTTCTTTGGGGAAGGGGACACCCTAATGCAGCACAGGGATAGGTTTGTAATAGAGAAAGAAAGATAAGAGATTAAAAAAAGGGGCCCCAGGAAGACAATAGAAGTTTGTTTTCTAGTTTTCGAAAAACGGGGTTTTTCGAGAACACGACGATCAGACGAGGAGATTTTAACATAAGGAAACGTTTCGTCGAGTGGAAGGGTATTAAAAGGAGACCCTCTGCGCGCACAAGGCTGTCTGTCTTAAATGTTATATTTTTTTATGTCTTGTCTGATGTTTTGAATGTCTCGGTAATATGGGATCCATGGTTTTGAGAGAAGGAAAAATTGGTTGGACCCTGCAACTCAGCGGAGAGTGGGGGTGTGTATGTGTGTGTGTGTCTTCATGAGGGTGTGAATTTCTCCGCGTGCATGGGCCTCAAGATTAGAGCAATGACTGGGGAGCAGTTTAATTTTGTTAAGTAAAAGTGATAAGTAACAATATGGGTGAAAAACTAAGGGGAATTTGGAAATCATTAGAAAAAAGGTCGATGCATTAATAATGTTTGTTGAAATACAGGAGAATTTCAATGCAGTAACGCGATTTGAGGTATTGGCTGCAAGCTGTATGTGTGACTTGCATTGGAGAGCAGCTGCATTTTGTTGAGTTTTGGAGAAAACATTTTATTTTGAACTGTAGCCTAAAAGTTAGAAAGTGGTTAGAAGTTTGGAGAAGTTGTTGAAAATTTGGCAGAACATTGAACATTTGTTTGAGGCATTATAAATTGGGAAAACACAAAAACGGGAAAATGCTTTCCGTTAGAGTGTAATTTTAACTAGCATTCTCTATTGCAAAATAGCGTTTTAAAATGCCTAATGAATGTATATATTTTCAGACATGAAATATAATTTGCGATTAAATAGTGATTAAATGGTTTTCATTGTTTGATAGCCCTAGTTATAATAGATAAATAAATAAATATAATTCATCAGACTTAAATCTGTCTGATTAATAGGGAGCAGAAAATAGCCACCCTATAAACTTTTGCTCATTTGCAGGCCTGGGAAAACCACAGTAAGCAGAACTACACAGAGTTAGAAGTTATGGTTAAACTGTACCTTAATAGTGTGTGCAAACGGATATTGCGGTTAATTTGACAGATTTTGTTAACACTGCATTTAGTCATGAGTCAGTTTTGAAGTTATCCTCAAAAGAAGCAGCTAAAATTGAGGAATTTATGACTAATATTATTGGTTTGCATTGTTTTATTATAGATACTGATATTGCAGAGCGCGAAAACCTAGTAGAAATAGAAAATATTACGGGATCATCACAGGACGGTCCCCAAATTATTCATTATATGTAATCACATTTTCATGGTCCCACAAAATGCAGATGCCCTTGTTACACAGTAATTTAGAGCCCGAGGAATCTTTTTTCTTTGTTCATTTGGTAATGTGCAAATTCTGGTGAATGAACTTTTCAACATCAGTTGCTGGTGATTGTTTGTGGCCGGCAGTATTTGACTTAACAATTTACTAAACACAGGCGCATAACTGATTTTAGAGCTGTTTTAAAATGTACCTTTGGTGTTTTTTATATTTTTTTTTTCTTTGATAGATGGAGTTACACAGCATTTTCTTTATACACTTTAGCAGAAGGTTCCTGAGTTTGAATGGGACTCTTGATATCTTCTGAAAAAATCAGTAGGATGGATCTAACACACAGGTGTGGATCCTAAATAAATCAGTCCAATTTAGGGGAATTATTTAGAGTAATAGTGTTACAACAACAAAAACAACGTGCCCTCTTCAATATCTCGGCTGATGAATTTCAATCTTGATACGCTCGCTCAGACAATATTTGATACACCATTTGCCTGTGACTCAAAGGAAGGGTGATACACAATGCTTGAGTTTGTTAATTACTAATAGTTGGTAAAATTACGGTTATTGGAAAACAATATAGGAAGGAGTGACAGTAAGCAGCTGATTCCATCGAGAACTGTCTCTATTTTAATTTAAGGTGGGGGAGCTCCCTCCCCCCTGTTTTTCTTTTTCTATCTTAATTTTGTTATAGGTCTGTTCGTTCTGGAGTATGGACACGTCTGACATGAGACGCAGATCGGTGCTGATTTGGGGTTGGAAGAATGAAACTGAGCATTTACAGCCGATATGTGTGTCGTGAGGCACCCATCACATCTGGGACAGTTGCTTACGCTGGACACTGGGCCAAGGACTGTTTCACATCACTAAATCCTGGCAAGAAGTCCCAATACCACCTCACCTTCAAGAAGGTCAGTGCCCCATCTAGGGGATAACGCTCCCATGAACAATGTTTCCTCACCCTGGAACAATGGCCAACGCCTATGAACAGCACAGATCCTAAGCTATCAAGGAAAAATGACTGTCTGCATACACTGGAGTCGTATGTCTCATCCAGTTTCTGAGTCGTGGACCAGAACTTTGTCACTGAGGTGCATCGACAGCGAATCACTGCAACACGTGGGGGACGAAATGTGGAGTTCCATACATGGAAGCTGTGAGTGCGACGTCTAAACTCCAATCTCTTTTCTGCCTGATCTGCTGTACATGTCAGTCCAATCCATCTCAAGGACCACAGACTGATAACAGACTTTTTGTTAAGGTAATTCAGACTGTTATTTCTAGCAATATTCTTTTGACCAAATTTAATGGAATGTGATTTCTAATATTTTTTCTGTGTCTCCAACTCTTGAGCTTCTAGGCAAATGGATTGGTGCAGGTAATAACTTCTTAAGGCAGCCGATTGGGCAGATACGAACACAAAGGTTTGCGGTTTTGAAAACTATACTACTGTCTCTTAAATTTTTTACTATATAACTGATATGTTCCTTTTAAACATGAGTTTTAATTCTATTATGTCCACGA
Organism: Fundulus heteroclitus; assembly: GCF_011125445.2. Lineage (NCBI taxonomy): Eukaryota > Metazoa > Chordata > Actinopteri > Cyprinodontiformes > Fundulidae > Fundulus > Fundulus heteroclitus. The sequence goes on along the minus strand of NW_023396541.1, from coordinate 417,706 downwards.
CCATATTGCTCATACTTGACAGCAGAAGGTGTATTTTACCATCACAATTATTAGCAGAAAATTCACTGGGGTGGGGATATTTTTCACATTTAGGGTTCTGTGATGCTGCATGCTCACAGCTGCATGCCATAAATTTACAGACTGGAAGTTCTTATCAGCTTCTATGACGCGGGGGACCTCTCACTAGCAGGCACAGGGGTGATCTGGGTGAGACGTCTTGTTTCCTATTCATTGCAGAGATACACTTTTTAGGTTAAACGGATCTGTTAGGCTATTTCTTGATAGCTCATAAGTATTGAGATTTTTCTATTGTACAATATAACTGTTGCATGCTAAAACTTATCAGATTTTCACCAGACTTTGCCGTGACCAGGTGTTTTATTCAGGTAAAACCCAATATTTTATCAGTATGTAAGTACCTTGGATCATTCAGCATTCTCATACCATCAACTTGCTATGAGCACATTAGTTTAGAATAATCATTATTTCAATGGGTACACTGATCTTACACAACTTTTGGAGGACTTCTTGTAGATCTGTGGGATTATGAAATTGCATTAAGTTTTGATCTGAATCCAGGATATAAGGCAGTGTTTTTCATACTTCAAAACAGATGATTATTTGCAGTTAATTGATTCCCTGTGGTGACTAATACTATTCTTTGTTAATGTTTTGTAACAAAATTAATTTTGTTCCAAGCAGAGGGATATGACATAAACATTTATATGATAACACTGTATCGTAAAGTTATATAGATCTTAAACTTTATATCAACCCTTGGCACAAGTAGTTTGAATGAAGGATTCTTGTGCAGGACCCCACGGAGGTATGTAACTGCGTTGTAAATCAGATAACGGTTGTTTAAACAAAAAGAAACCCCCACAAAAGACCTTACCCATGGCTCTCTGGAATGTTTGTTAAGTGACTCCCAAAACAGACCGGAACCATAAATTAGATTTAATTAGCGGAGTGTCAGACACCACGTATCTGCTATAGATAGATTATATGAGGGGGTTCTTGGAAAAAGGCTTAAACAGTTTAAGCAGGACAATAAAGTGAATGTCAAATTAAACAGAAAAACTACATAAACTACAAAAAACTGGATAAAACAGAGATAAACGGAGGGTAACTTAATGCATATTTAGTTTACTTTAAAATCATTGGTGTTTCAGGTAGGTTAGTTAAGGATTCAAAGCCACGTATATCTGTTGCAGTAAACTGGATCAGGATTTGTAACAACTGGATAAAAACATAGGTGAACTAAAATGAGGGTTTGCTTTTCCTCTCAGATTAAAAATAGGAACTTTTTTGCAGCATACACATCTGAGTAAAGGGTACAGAAGCAAAGTGTGGTGACGTGCTGAAAGGTTTTATGTGAAGTGGTGTGATGGATGGTAATCTTTAATCTTTAATTCAGAGAACATTCTGACATTCTTACAGGATAACAGTGTTATGGAAATATAATCACTTACATATAATAATGTAGTTTAAAGTAATATAGATGTTAACCTTAACCCAGTGACCTGAACAGATGAGGATGTATGTAGAACAAAGGGTGGATTCACACTTCAGTGGGCATGTGTACATCCCAGGATGCACCGAGGCCATATGACAGTCTTGTGAGCAGATAACGCTGTTAAAAATGCTTACATGAGGCTTTTCATTGTTTTAGTTAACTTCCAGGAAACAAGCCAGGTACCAAGCTAGATTAAATTTAACGGTCAAAGGTTAGGCAGCAGACTCACTGTCTCAAGGAAACTTAGACAAAAGGTTGGTCCAGCACAAACGGGCCCCAAATGCGTCTCGTTACTATACTTTGATTTCACAACTGCATTAACTAATTTTTTATTTTACAGACAGGGGAATCCTCACCAGAGATTAACGTATTTGTGTGGTCGTTGCATTTTCTTACAGGACAGCGTAAGGACGAGGAAAGAGGAATTGCAATAAAATGTCTCATTAACTATTACATTTCTAAAATAGGGTGGAGATGAAACAATGGAAGATGTGAAGTGTGTTTCTTGTGGGAGTGTTCAGTTAATTTCATTACAGGATATGATTCCATATGACTGAAAGGAGCTTTTCGGGACCGAAGTCAACCTCCGGAATTACAGAGGTCAGGGGCCCATCTGATTCCAGAGCCATGTGTACCAGCCACCAGAGGGTTCCAGGGAGACATCACTGGAACAACTTATCTCGCAGAGCCACCCACGGAGGGGCAGCTGGAATTTTATTTTGTTTTCGTTTTTTATTTTTGATAAAGATTAACATACAGTTGTGTGGAGACCGCGGTTGGAACACTGACTCTTTACACCATCTTCTTTAAAGGCGAGAAGAAGACATCTCCGAGATGCAAGACATCATGACAACAATTGAATGCATTGTGTAAAAGAGAAAAAAGAAAATGAGAGTTTTTGTAATCACTGCATATGTCTTATGAGTTCCATATTCATAAGGTGTTCAATATTAGTATCGTTAGAATCTTGGTTTTGCATTGCATGAAAATCTGTTTTTTTATTCTGTGGTTTGATCTGAGTGTAGTGCTTTCATGGCTTATCTTTATTTCTAAGAAGCAATTTGTTAATCCAGGTTAGGACTCTTAAAGTCATATTTAGATCATATAATAGTTTCTGGTAGTTGCACATTTATCTTAGCCTTGCACCTCTCGGATAAAGGTGCTTACTTTTCTTAATTCTAGTAGGTTAGAGATTCAGATAGGTTTAGTAGCTTTTTGACTTATACTTGGGTTATTTTACACTTAAGGGGAACATTTGAACTTCATTTGATTTCATAAGTCGCCAACAGAGGGGACAGTGGGTTACAATATTACATCTTATCATTTACATTTTGTTTAAGGGTTTCAAGACATAGACTTAGTTTAGCCTAGTTATTGGTTTGATCTTTGAGGGATCAAAACAGAGGGGTTGTTGAGAATTAAAAATATATCTTAGTTGGGGTTACTGAGGAAAGCAGAGTTGGGTCTGTGCTTCCTGCTCCAGCGTAAGATAAACATGGAGTTTTATTGTCCTGAGGGGGTGGTCAGCAGGAGAGGGGGTCAGTCATCCTCCCTCTGAGCCATGCAGGAGGAGTTTAAAGTTGATAAAAGAAATGTCTTGGTAAAAACTTACTTCAGACAGACAGACTTATCCACCGGTGAGAACATCTTGTAATGGTATGTACTCTGTCTCCATATTTAATTTCTAAGAATTAAATATGTATTCGAACCGTTCTACCTCTGATCAATGATTCCTTATTTTATTGTCAAATCTTAAACCGGGGTAAAAATGGGCCTTTAGTAGCGAAGCAGGATTAGGCCAATAATAAATAAATCACAGGTTACAGAAGACAGAGCAGAGACACAACAAGAGAGACAAACAAGCACAGAAGCACACATTGATCCAGTAATCTGTTCTTTTTTTTTTTTTTCCAGTAATTACTATTACTAGATTACTAGGATCCAGTAATCTGTTCTACATTAGATGGTAATAGCGAGTGATCTGTCTTCCCTGGATGATGTCACAGCTAACAGAACGCCAGACCAGGTGTACCTACTATGAAGAAAAAGAGAGATAGAACAAAAAGTTAAAACTTTGAAATAAGAACAAGCAATGCAAATTGGAGAACAGTAGGAGAACTCAGCAGAGTGAGGAAAATAGGCCCTGATGTCCTCCAGTAGCCTAAGCCTATAGCAGCATAACTATAGAGGTAGCTCAGGGTAACATGAGCCACTCTAACTATAAGCTTTGTCAAAAAGGAAAGTTTTAAGCCTAGTCTTAAAAGTAGATGGGGTGTCTGCCTCACGGACCAAAACTGGGAGTTGGTTCCACAGGAGAGGAGCCTGATAGCTAAAGGATCTGCCTCCCATTCTACTTTTAGATACTCTAGGAACCACCAGCAGACCTGCAGTCTGACAACGAAGTGCTCTGTTAGGAACATACGGGGTAATCAGAGCTGTGATATATAATGGATCTTGATTATTAAGGGCTTTATATGTTAGAAGAAGTTATTTGTCAGACTATTAAAAGCTATTTTGTAAATAGATGTCCAGCATTCCTTGCCTGCCTTACCATGTTTTTGATCACATTGCTTGACTCTTAATTTCTTGTGTTGCTTTTCCCCTGCTGGACGCCTTCTGTTCTCTGGGCGTCAACCTCGACTGTTTCATGACCATTAACCCTGCCAAGCCCTTTTATGCTGTAAAGGCTGTGTCTGGCTGGTTATCAGGTTCTGTTTGCTCAGGCATTACAAGAATGCGAGGTATCAACTCAAGGGATCAATACCATATAGCAAGATGTTCAGATGTCCATAATAAAAAAAAAGACTTATGAAAACAGACAGAAGTGCAAATATTCAGTTTTGGAACTAAGACCAAAGTCAAATTCCTTGTTTAAAGCTGATTCTGACTCTGACATTGCAATAATTGTTCAAAAGGTTAAGAAAAGCCTATGACTTTCCAAGTTTAAAATACCGGTGTTCTAGTTTATGCTCTTTAGCTTGAAGGTAAAGAAAATAAGCAAGATGGGTACAAATAGCTTCCAGCGATTGTGGTTTATTTTATGTTGCAATAGTTTTTGAATCTAAATCCATTTAGTGCACAATAAGAGTGGAAAGTTTTGATTGTTAACATGATGAAATAATGACATCTGGACTGTAATTGTGAAAGATTAAAATAGCTTAGAATTGATTTCTTCAAAACAAGCATTTGTGTTCTGACCTCTGACATGTCCTCTGACATGTAATGTGCTGGATGCTGATGTCACCTGGCCATGGGAGCACCAGTAAGACCCTTCGTCAGATTTCTGGATGTTGACGATTTTGAACTGTCCATCCGGTGCAACTCCTTTTGGTTTTTGGTGTTCTTTAAACTTGAAGAACTCAACTAAAACAGGAGAACCAACTCTGTCCCTGCAGCTCAGCGTAACGTTACCTCCCACCATCACGGGAAGCGCAGGTATGTCCATAATAAAATGATCTAAATGATACAGGATGTAGACAGATTAAGTTAACAAAAGCTGCTGTATTATTACTCTTTATACATATAAGAAAAAAATAATTCTGATTTATTACAACATTCAGTTCCCCTAATAACCTCATTTCTCCATGCATGTACTCATACAGAATACGTTCCACAAGTAACCATTATCTTCCCTACCAGAAACAGTTATTGTGACTTTAATGGTTTGCCTCCCTTTGGGATCTTCGCACCAGTAATCCCCTCGATCTCCATGAGAGAGAGCTGAAACGGAGTATGAGTCTCCTCTACAGTTCTGAAATCCTTCGACTCCACAAGTCTCCGTTTGCTGAAGCCATTTCCTCTTCAGTATCCATCCATCAGCAGAGCTTCCATCCTCTTCCTCCTCGCAACTCAGACGGACAGGTTCTCCAGTGAAGAATTGCTGACGGTTTGGAGCGACATTCAGGATGACTGAGACAAAAAGGTAAATAGAAATAGAAAATAACCAAATTGTCTTGCAATTTTTGAAGTATTTCAGTTTCTGCTGGGTTACCTGCTGCAGCACTGAGGCCTAGCTGAAGAATAACAAACAGGCCTGAAACATAAAATGGAAAAGGGTTTCATCACATCTACCTAAGACACTTTATTTTAATTACAGTAGAGAAGAGTGTTATGTATGTCAGATAAATGGGCCAATAGGTTCGGCTATCGGAGCACAGTGGGGTTGTTTAAATGACAACAAAGGCAGTTGGATGAATTTAAAGATCGACTTTAGTGACATAAACCATCTGAGTGTATATTGCTTCTGTGTATATATATATCGATTTTATTCAATTTTATTTTATTTTATTGTATTCTTTATTGTATTCTTATTTTTGTCTGCACCATCAACACCAAGTCAAATTCCTTGTATGTGCAAACCTACTTGGCGATTAAACTTGATTCTGATTCTGAAAATTAACAAACAGATGTACGAGACACAATCATGAAAATAAATTCCACACAATAAATATATAAAATAATAGGAATACTTGGCCAAGTGTTAATTCTCAGTTTTAGCTATTTTGAGTGCACCCTGGTAATCTGAATTCTAAATCGTAATGGAAAACAGATCGTTCAAATTCAGTTCCAATTCAGGTTTGACTCAACATCATTCACATGAAGAGAATGTCCTACACAGCAGTTTGTTATAAAGTCCAAAATAAAACTTGTTCAATTAAAATAGTGTCCAAAGTCCCAGAGTGAAACAAAAGTGAAAAATGTCAGTCAGTAGTCTTGTGTATAACCAGCTGTGCGTGAAGATGTGAGTGATACAGGCCTACCACACCGCAGGGTGCAGCAGAACTCAAAATGGAAAAGAAGGAATTCAGTTCTTTCTCTGGTGGGAAGGCTCGCCATCAGTCACAGGAGGAATCCACCTCAGGAACAATCCAGCATAACAAAAAAAAAAACCTGACCGATCTCAATGCAACACGTTTGGGACAACAATATGATGGTTCTCAGTCCGGTGGGGCACTTGAGCTCAACTATTTCCAGCTTAGGACTTGGATGATAAACATTAATTCTAATTGCAAAGGGTTTGTTTCAACTTCGTATTCAGAACAATAACCATCTTAACACAGACTCTCACGCTGCACAGCTCAGCAGTCTCATCCTCGTGTCCGATCTCTCCAGCACACACAACATTGCTGCAGAAACGGGAAGCAGGGCGGGACCTACAGCAGCAGTCTGCACTCTGATTGGTAGATACATACTGGAAACTAAACTTCCTATTGGCTAGGTAGACTACCTAGCTTAAGGTGACCAGATTTCTGAAATAAAATGCGCGGCCACTGAGCTATATAATACACTGGAGTGCTGATTTTGCCGAAAAACTGAAGTCACTGGCCGCCATCTTGCTCCTCCCTACTCTCACAGAATCCCACAGGATTTGGTTGCAACAACAAGCAGTTTTCTGGCTGTGTGAAAACGTTTCACAGGTAATTCTACAGTCAGTGGATGTACTAACACTATCAACTACTAGGAAATTAGGTGCTGAAATATTTTACATGTTATTCATATTAAATATACATATATGTATATATAAATATTTGTACATGTATATATGTATATATGTATACATATATGTAACTATATGTTTTTGTATATTGTTATTTATATATTTATAAATGTTAAATATATATATTTAAATGAATAATATGCAAAATATTTCAGCACATGACTTTCTCATTATTTGATAGTTTTAGAACATAAAACATAAAAGTATATGGCATTTGACATTTTAAAAGTTTTAAGCCCCCCTGAACATGAGAAAATCCTCGTTATTCGATGCTGTAGCGCACATGTTCCCTAGTTACTAGGGGGAAATAGGGAGTACCAATATGGCGGCTGGTGGCTTCAAAGCGACTCGTTCTAACAGACGGCGATTAGCACTCCAGTGTATAATATAGCTCAGTGGAGCCGCGTCAGTGCGGGCAGCCCTGTTCTTAATCAGAAGATAGATAGCGTGGCTGTCAGTACGCCAACAACATACCAAAGCTCGAATGTATGTTTACCGACGATTTACAAAAGAGTTTCCCCGCTTTCAGACCGGGTCGAGACAAATGGGAGGCCTTTATTGTGCTATTCATTCATTACAGGAATTGTTAAGCATTTTTTAATAAATACATTTTGAATAAAATTATCATTTGTTATTGGAGTTATTGCTGTTGACTTTTACTTAAAAGCATTTTTAATAAACCAACTGTAAATATCATGCTATTGTAGGATTACGTAGGCCTATGTTAAGTGAGTGCATGCCACATACATCTCTATGCATGGGAACAGAGATCCCCCCCCCTCCCGCTCAAAGGTGTCCTGCTTTTCCCAAATCAAAATATGGTCACCCTACTGTTGGGTGTTTATCAGGCTCTCATGAGATCTTTAGATTATGGGTGTATAGCATATATGGCAGCTGCTGACAGTCATTTGAGAAAACTAGATAGTGAACAAACACAAGGGTTAAGAATATGTTGTGGAGCTTTCAGATCATCTCCTTTGGCTGCTTTGCAAGTTGAAACTGGTGAGTTTCCTTTAAGATTAAGAAGATTAAAACTAATGTATGCATATTGGGTAAATCTTCAGGGACATAATAATGATCATCCAACTAAGACGGTGCTACAGGACTGTTGGGAGCATCATAATTTTAATTGTAACAGCTTTGGGTGGATTGGGGACATCAAAGCTCACAATTTAGGGTTGACTCAGTTCAAGTACAGTCTTACAGTTCCACAGTCATCAATTCCACCATGGCTATTTATCACACCAGAAGTTGATCTACAATTGGGGAAACTTCTTAAAAAGGGAAAGACTCGAGAATGGGTTATAGTAAATAAATATTTTGCAAGATTTAAAAATAGTATAATTATATATACAGATGGATCTAAAGATCCTAATAGTGGCAGAACAGGAGCAGCTGTGAATATCCCACACCATAAAGTCATGATTAAAAAGAGAACAACAGATCATCTAGCAGTTTATACAGTTGAATTAATTGCCATTATGTTAGCTGTAGAATGTTTGGTTGATCATAATATTAGGGAAGGAAGTAAATATATAATTGCATCAGATAGTCAAGCTGTATTATTAAGTACAAAATCTGGCTATTCTTGTAGATTAGATTTATTATTAGGAATATATCAACTATTAGTTCAACTTTATAATAAGAAATGTTTTGTTTGTTTTGTCTGGATTTCCTCTCATGTAGGTATAGAAGGAAATGAAGAAGTAGATATATTAGCTAAACAGGCCCTGAAATTAGATGTTATTAACGTAACTATTCCTTTAAGCAAAGGTGAGGGTAAATCTATCATTCAAAATAAAATCAGTAAGGTTTGGCAGGAGCAATGGGATAGTCATGACAATGGTAGAGATTTATATAAAATTCAAAAGAATTTGGGGAGTAATAGTTTTATGAATGTAAGGAGGAAGGAAGAGGTAGTCATGTCTCGATTAAGAATTGGTCACACTGGACTTAATAGTTCTCTTTTCAGAATAGGGAAACATGAAACAGGCACTTGTAATTACTGTAATCATATGGAAACAGTGGAACGTGTATTATTTGAATGTAATAAGTATTCAGAGGAACGTCAGCACTTAAAGTCTGTACTAAATAGAAAGGAAATAGGATTTTTGATGATAAATCTTTTAGGAAATAATTCAAATTTTGTTAGAATTCAATTAATTAGATTTAAAAAAAAACACTGGGCTATTTAATTGTATTTAGAGTGTGTATGTGTGTGTAAGGATGTTAATTTGTGCATTTTAGCATACCATTGAGGCATGTATTATTAATTTCCCTCTGGGATCATTGAAGACCACACTCCACTCTGGTAGGTAGCGGTAAATGCACCTTAAGTTGGTTGCCATCCGCCAATAAATAACAAAAGAAGAAGAAGAAGAAGAAGACTGCAGTGCCAGATTATTTCAAGCCTCAGGTTAGATATTTTCCAGCGTACTTACTTTTCTGATTTTCTGATCTCGACTAGTTCTGTCTATCAAGCCGTTGGTAAGTTTAGTCCAGCATTTCCCTTTGCCTGTTGATTTAACCAAGTGCCTTTTTTGACATCGGAGCCAGCCTTATTCCTGATCCTGTTTTTTCCTGCCCTGTTGTGACTGCCTGCCTGTTACTGACCGATCTGATTCTGTTTTTGGATAACCTGAGATTGCCTTATACCTGTCTGTATTTCTGTCCTCAGTCTCTTGTTCGTGACAATATATGTACATATACTATATGCTGGTGAAGATTCTTAGTCATTCCAAAAGACTAGAATTTGATTTGCTTCTTCAGATAGTTGTTTAGTGTGGATTTATGATCAAAGTGGATGGATGGATTAGTCCATAATGGAAACAGATTGGAAAAAGATGCTAGTAAGGGATGGTAAACAGACTCACACAGCCTGATGCAGAGTGATGATAATGTGATCCTGTTACGATGTTCTCTTCCTTTGTGACAGAATTTATAATCTAGCTCAGCTTTGCCTATTGCATGAAGAAGGTGCAGAACGCCCATTCAAGTACCTCAGCTTGAAATTCAGTTTACTGATAATTCAAGAATCTTTAATGTGATTATGTAATCATAGTGCAAATTGGGTAAGACTGGTTGACCAACAACACTTCCTGTGAAGCTAAAAAAAAGTATGCAATAGTCCTTAGCATCTGATAAGATTTAGATGTTGAAGTCAAAAATACTGATAGCATTCACTTTACAGAAATGTTGTAAAATACTGAGCAATTGCATGAATTACAAACATTCCTAGAGAAGTTAAAAGTGTGCAAATTGTCATTAGCAAAAAATGTAAATGTCCAAAATGTAAATGTCCAAAATGTTTTTTGAGTAGGGACTGACCCAGCCTGGATGTCTATTGTTGTATGTATGGGTAATTGTTTGAATATTAGTGTTGGGGAGGGATTACATCTACGGGTGCGGGGTGGAGTGGGTGGGGTGGATGTTGACGTTTTGGTGGGCTTTGTGTCCGGCCCCCTGTCTCGATCCTGGTCCAGGCTGTCTCCTGGTGCGGGTTTCGCCTGGGGGGTGGGGTTTTGGATGGCTACTCCATACTTAGCCATCCTACTTTCCCATTGCAGTGTCCACATAATTTGAAATTCTCTCCGCAGGAATCACAATAAAAATATTTACATGCATAAGTCAAGCGGAGTACTATGGGAAAGCTAATTGCTCCACTTTTGAAAGCAAAGTCTGTCGAGCTCCATTTGGCATTAAGACATCAATTCTTATTGCCACATTGCTAGACAGGACACTGGAGAGAAAAAAAATGTTTTTTGCTTACATTCTATGATCTCAGAGTTGAGAAACCACAAGGAAACTGCACTTGGGTTTTAAAGGAAACAGGAAATCACAAAAAAACACTTTCGCATGATATACATACCAATATAATCATTGCCATCCTCCCAAACATGATTACCTCGATTACAGTTAGTGAGGCAGCGTTGGAGGAATCTTTTGACCCTGATCAGTGTTTGAACTGTTTATACACAGTAGAGCTTTATGAATTATCTACAATTTTAACTTAATCTAAACCTTTAATTTGTATGTTAGACCCAATCCCAACCAAATTATTTAAGAATGTGTTCCCTTTAATTAATGCTCCTATTTTAGTGGATTACAACAGGGTTATGGCCTTTGGACCAATTATCTTTACTATATGCTTCGGAATGATAAAATTATCAGACAGCATGGGATTAATTTCCACTGTTCTGCTGATGACACTCAGTTATATTTATCCATAAATCCTGATTAATCCAATCAATTACATAGACTGCATGCATGTGTTGATGACATCAAAAGCTGGATGACTTTAAATTTCCTGCTTTTTAATTCTGACAAGACAGAAGTTGTAATCTTTGGGCCAGAGTCCTCAAAAAATAAACTTCTTAACAAATCACTTAATCTGGGTGGCATTAACCTGGCCTCTGGTAATAAAGTAAAAAATCTTGGTGTTATTTTTGACCAAGACATGTCATTTAAATCCCATATTAAACAGGTTTCCAGAGTTTCCTTTTTTCACCTCCGGAATATCGCCAAAATTAGAAACATTCTGTCCAGGGGTGATGCTGAAAAACAAGTCCATGCATTTGTTACTTCAAGGCTGGACTATTGTAATTCTTTACTATCAGGAAGTCAACAAAATGCAGTTCGAAGTCTTCAGCTGATCCAAAATGCTGCAGCAAGAGTTCTGATGAAAATCAACAAGCGGGATCATATTTCTCCTATTTTAGGTTCCCTTCGTTGGCTACCTATTTAATCAAGAATAGAATTTAAAATTATTATTCTAACGTATAAAGCCCTTAATAATCAAGCTCCATCATATATCAAAGCTCTGATTACCATCAGAAAAATGCCAAACCTTAATTTAAACATTGTGGCATGCTTGTAAATAAACAAAGCTGAGTATTAACTGCCTCCTATTAGCCTTTTGCTCACACAACAAGTGGTTGTGTTGTCAACGCAGTTTAGCGGTCATTATTTGAAGTAATAATGATTTGATAATGAAAGTAATATTGATTATTTTCAAGTAATTTCCCTCTGGGATTATTAAAGTATGTCTGATTTGGAATGTTTGAAGATCAGCCCCCTGATATTTCGATACTTGATTGACTCCTTTAATATTTTTGAAAAAACTGTCATGTATATGTAATGTTAAGCATGTAAAAGCCCGATAATGATCAAAGGATCGATGTTTCAGACAACCCTTTAACTTTTCTGTCTTTATCATCCTCAAGCTTATATATTCAGAAGGAGCTAAAGTATGACAGTATATCTTGAAACTAATTTATAAAATACAACTTGTTTGCATAGAAGATTGGTACAACTAGTGAAGGAGCACCATGTTTTATCTCCCTCTATATCCACAAATTTATGCAATAAAGTTTGTAGTGTTTTCTGGGCCCCGTTACTATACCACATTTATTAGCTTTAAATGAGCTAAGATTGATCTTGAGTGCTATGTTCAGGAATCAGATATCAAATTAGCTAGAGCAGACATAGTCATAAACATGCACACAGAAAACACAAGGTATCATTAATACTCACTGAAGAAAGGAGAGACAACTGAAGCCTTCATTCTTTCAGTTTAAACACAGATTTTCTTCTTCTCAAGAATACATGAACAGGGAAGCTGACTCGTGGATGACACACATCAGTATCAAATGTCAGGCTCTGAAAAAAAAACAGGATGGAAGAACAAAATATAGCACCCATCCGGTTCTGTTGCAACATTATTGCATCACGTCGTTCAAACATTGCATTAAAACCACAAGCGTCTGTAGTGACAAACATTTAACTTCACCCCTACCCCTTGTTTTTTTTTAGGGGGATTATCATTGCTCTCTTTAAATTTATCATTGCACTCTTTAGATTTTTTTTAATTTAAATGTAATTGTTTAAATGTAACTTCTGCACACTACGTTGATCATTGTTGGGAGGCGTAGAGCACTGCGCAATATGCTTTAAATAGTCACATTCACCGGATCTGAAGAGGAGCTAAAATTACGGACTAAGTGCAATGGTGTTTGCTTGAGAAAATAACTTACAGCATTGGCGGTATATATTATTTTAAAAAACAAGCTATTTCCTCTTTTTGTAAACCTTAAGGACATTGTTTGACAATTTAAACACAGGAAACTGTAGCCACTTATTTTGCTGTGCTCTTTTAGAAGCATTATAGTTTATATAATATTGCACACCATGTTCAACATAAATGTCAAGGAGCTGCTGTAAACCAACCCGACATGGGCAGAAGACTAGCAGGTCAGCCCCTTCCATAGGACAATTTAGTGTTTTAACCAGCATGCATCCAATGTTACACGCCCTAAGCAGCATTGAGTGATCATCAACATGAATTGATATGTCTATCAGTGTGTGGGATAGATCTATGTTATGGATTAAATGATAAACTCAAACAAATTATTAATATAAACCAGCTACAAAAAAAATGCATAAACAGGAGCTTGTTGGAAAATGGGTTGTATAGAATGGGTGTCTCAAAGGGCAGAAATGCTATTGTTGATATTGTTACGTGTAAATAATTGTACATTCAATGATGAGAATGTATCATTTAATGTGAGGGATATTGTAAAAGTTTCCTTGGTGTGGACAGATTTAAATGATTGTATATTGATGTATATGAGGGTCAGGAAATCACAAGGTCTTGTATCTTCTACCTGTTCCTTTTTGAACAAATTGTTTAATTGCATGCCATTTGGCATGACTGTGTTTCTTATTATTATTTTTCTGTTTTTTTTACTTTTTATTGTCTGTTTGAAATAAATAAAATAAACAACACGCATCATAGTTCCTCCATAATGTTATCACTAACACCAAAGGGGTCAGAAATGGTGCCACAGCAATCTAGTCTGCATCTTCTGGTGAGAGTATTAAGGGGTCCCTCATAATATACACAGCAACTCTCCATCGCTTTGATTAAAATATTTCCGTGAATCACAAGATCGTAAGCTTTAGAAGTATCCATAAAGCACATGAGGACAGATTATGTTTGGCCTTGTACAAACTCACTAGTTCCTTAATTGCATATCTACACGCCAGAACCATCCATTGATTTAAAATCATATGGCTACTGTGATTAAAATTATCTGCTTGAGAGTAATTGGATCTAAATTGGTGAAGTTATTGTTAGGATCCTGGTGTGCTTGTGTGGAAGTGGTTTCTTCCTTCTTCTGAGGCTTCTGCAGGTGAGCGTGCCTGAGCTTCATCAGCCTGGCATCACACCTGTGTGTCATTCTTCATTCTGTCACAACCATTCATTGCCTGATGGTCACACATAGTTTAGAATCAAGCCACTCGAGTTCCTAGATTTAAAAACTTTGCCAAAAAAGTATTTTTTTCCCGCAATGTTATTTTCTCTGTTGACCTTCCTTTTTTTTTTTTTTTTTTTTTCCCAGTGTCCTGTCTAGCAATATGGCAATAGGAATTGATGTCTCAATGCCAGATAGAGCTCGACAGATTTTGCTTTCACAAGTGGAGCAAACAGCTTTGCCATAATGCTCCGCTTGATTTATGCGTGTTAATAGCTTTATTGTGATTCCTGCAGAGTAAACTTCTAATTATTTAGACACCACAATGGGAGAGTAAAGGAAGAACAAGAGTAGAAAAACAAAAAAAAGAAGAAAGAAGAGATAAAAGGGAGAGAACGATAAAACGTCCTCGGTCTGCTCCATCACCTGGAAAGAGATGCAAAAAGAACAGCACAACCAACAGACATAAAGCAACAGATACAATCGAGTAACACCTAGATGGCATTGCTAAATCATATGTATTATTATTTAAGCTGTGTAAAGTGAAACCTGAAAAAAAGAGAGTGAAAGTACATAAATAAATAAATAAATAAATTACAAGCTTTCTGTATATAAGTGAACACCTAATACCTGGAACCCTGCACCTGTGGGAGTTTGTGAGAGTGCACTAGTTTAGGTGAAAATTATCCAGAAGGAAGTAGCTCGATAGTGGTTGTGGAGAACCAAAGGCACGTCTTCCCCGAGCACAGAGGCAGGAGTTAGGGGACCCATAACCCCGGACTCCCAAAGAGGCCCCCAAAGCAGGGCGCCCAAGAGGGGCCGACACAGGACATCGGCAACCCCCCCCCAAGGAAAGAGGAGAGACGACCCCGAGGAAATCCCCCAGCCACCGCAATGCCGACGCCCCCAAGAGCCGCGGGGACAAGCCCGTGGGCTCCGCCGGCAGCCAGCCCCGCCGAAGTGGTCCCGGCCATGGGCCCTGAGGACCAGAGGCCCCCGGGACGCCCGCCCCCGCGGCGGGGGCCCCGGCCGCCCCCCAGGGGGCCAGGCCCCGCAAAGCAGCCACCGGGAATGGGCGGTTTCCACCGGGAAAGTTTCTGTACACACATTCCCACATATCACTCACATCCAGCACTCCCAAGGGGGGGTGGTCACCACACTTCAACTATACGACCGCCTGTGCCCGGCCACCAGCCACGCCCCCGGACCAGGCCCCACCAAGGGGAGGGGCCAGGACGACCCGCACGGGCCACCCAGCCAAAGCACCCCACACCCCCTAAATTTCTAATAAACCTCCCCCCCCCCTTACCCTATCCACCCCTGCCCATCAACCCTTCCTGGGGGGAGCGGAGGCGCCACCCCGGATCCGGCAAGCCGATGACCACCAGCAGCAGCCCCCCACCAAGACCCCGGACACAGTGGCCCGCACCTCATACAGGCCCCAGACTCCTTGCCGCCATCGGAGAAAGGGGGTGTACAAAAGACCCCGATCCTCCCTACGCCCGCTCAAATGTTGTGTTGTTGCATGTTGTTCTAAAGTGTGTTTAAAACTAGGAGCGTCGAAGGGGGTGCACGGCACAGCCCACCCCCCCTCCGGAAGGAAGCCTGTGCCAGCGCACCCCCTCCAAGCAACTACCCAGAACCCTCAATGTCTAAGTGCGAGAGGAGGTGAAGGGAGCCGTCCGAGGCGAGGCCCACACAACATAAGCCCCCCCTCCCCCCCAGACGTCCTCCCCCACACTCCCCCATACTATGCCTACATGAATGTGTGTTGTGAAAATGTTTGGAGTGAAAGTGTCTAAAATGCATGATAAAAATTGGGGAGAGGGACGTCACCAGGAAGTGGCAACCTCCAGTAACGCCCCCTCCCCAAGGACCTACATGTGTGGCAGCGTGATGGAGCAGGCAGAGGGAGGATTCCGGGGATGGGGAGCAATAGGCACCCCCGCTCCCCGACGGCCCCACCCGGAAAAGGGGGCCCCGCCAGCGGCACCACCGTAGCCTGGGGGCCAGGGAGAGGCCGCAGCGGCAGCCAGTCAACCACCCACCAGGACCAACACCTCCACACCCCCAGCCCACCAACCAAGCCTTCTGGCTTCACCCCCCCCCCCCCAAAAATAAATAAATAAAAATAAATAAATAAATAAGAGGGGGGACCCTGGCCAGCCAACCCGCACGAGCCACCCCAAACCCCACCCCCAAGCGAAACCCGCACCGGGAGATGGCACGGACCAGGACCGGGACAGGGGGCCGGACACAAGCCCACCAGAACGTTCCTCCTCCCCCCCCCCTCCCCTCCACCTGTGGATTTAATCCCTCCCCAACACTAACATTCAAACAACTCACCATGCATTCGACAGTAGACATCCAGGCTGGGTTAGTCCCTACTCCCCCTCCCTCCCCTCCCCCCACTAGCAGAATGCCGATCCAATGAAGGGGAAGAGCATCTGCCCTGAGATGTTAATGTCCATGCCCCCCTACCAGCTAAACCGGCCCCCAGGCCCCCCAGCGCTCCAGAGGCCCTGCGCAGGGGCGGATACCCGGGCGCACGCCGGCCCACACCCCAGGCGGCAAACCCCCTGGAACCGGACCCCCCGAGGACCCGCCGGGGCACCCCCCCGAAGGCGGCGCGCCCCAGGGACCCCAGGCCCCCAGACCCACCCCGGTCCCACCCAGCGGCAGCACAGCCACCAGGTCAGTAACCCACGTCCGTCACCACGCAGCTCCCCAAGAGCGCCGCAAGCGGCCGCTGTAGGCCACCCGTAGGCCTCCCAAGCCCCTCCCAGACGGGGGCAACAGACCCCAGCGCCAGACCCACCAGGCGCCCCACTCCGAGCGTTCCCAGAGCCCCCCCTATCCAGCCACCACGCCCTGCAGGAAGCAACCCACCACCCCCTATTCCACTAAGTGATGGTGTTGATCAAAGGAGCCCAAAGAGATCGATCAGATGTGGATGCAGATGCTGTCTCAAGATTAATGTGATCCAACAAAAGGTCTCTGTACTGATTGATACTGAGATTTTTTTTACTTTTCCAATTCATGAGAATAGTTTTCTTTGCGATGCATAATGCACTGAAAACCATGTAGACTATTTTTTTTCCAGAGGGCTTTCCTCAAAATTACCGAGCAAGCAAACTGATTGGGAAGGTGTAATTTTACAGCTCAGGCACTTTGATAAGTCCTTACATATCTGTGTCCAGAATCTATGAACTGGTGTGCATAACCATAACGCATGGAAATAATTATCAGGATTTACCAGTCTTACCTATACAGTGTGGACAGATATTAGATTGTGCCAAACCCATCTTGAATAATCTTTGTCCTGTGTAGTGTACTCTGTGAAGGATTTTATATTGTATTAATTGTAAGTTGGTGTTTCTAGTCAATTTGAAAGTACTTAGACATATCTGAGCCCAGAGTTTTTGTTCAAAGCTGGCTGATAGATCCTCTTCCCATTTCATAATAGGAAGAGATATTGAATCATCTATTTTAGTCAGTGTCCTGTATGATTTAGACAGTAGTTTGGGGGGGTTTAAATCTAGGAACTCTGATATAATAGTTGGGATTTGTGAACCACCTTTAATATGCTTAAATTTATTTCTAATTATAGCTTTAAGTTGTTCGTATTCCAAGAATTTATTTTTACTAATGCCATATTGCATATTTAGGTTAGCAAAATTGATTAACTCGGTTCCGTCAAGTATATGTTCCAGATATTTAATACCTTTATTCTTCCAGTATGTAAAGTTTATCATTTTATTATTTTGTAGAATATCAGGGTTATTCCAGATAGGTGTACAACTGCATGGGGTAAGGGATGCCTTTGTCATTTTAAGGAACTCCCACCATGCTGTCAGAGTGGAGCTAATGTTAATATTTTTAAAGCATGTTTGCCGTTTTATATTTGAGCTAATAAACGGCAAATCTGAAATCGTGATGTCATTGCACATTTCCTGTTCTATATCTAACCAAGGCTTATCTAGAGGATTGTTTTTTATCCATTTAAGGATGTATTATAGAAGTTAGGCAAATCTAATCCTCCTCTGTCTTTAGTCTTATGTAGTGTCTTTAAGCTAATACGTGGGGGTTTATCTTTCCAAAGAAATTTAGAAATGGCAGCATCTAGAGATTTAAACCAGTCGGATGATGGTTTATTGGGGATCATTGAAAATAAATAATTAATTCTAGGTAGGACCATCATTTTTATTGAAGCTACCCTACCCATAAGTGAAATTGGAAGCGATTTCCATCTTTTAAGGTCGTCTTCTATCCTGTTTAAAAGTGGGGTGTGGTTAAGTTTTAGTAAATCCGTTAATTTAGACGACACTGTAATACCTAAATATTTAATATTTCCTGATTGCATTTGTAAATCTAGGGAGTTTTCGAGAGAGCAGTTAATTGACAGTACCGTAGATTTAGACCAATTTAAAGAGTAATCTGATACTTTAGAGAAAGATTCTAGTATACTAATTACTTGTGAAAGAGAATTATTTGAATGCTGGAGATAAAGTAATACATCATCCGCATATAGACTGATCTTATGCTCTATTTTCATGCATTTTATACCTTTTACAGCTTTTGTTTGTCTGATTGTTGCCGCTAGAGGTTCTATAAAGATGGCAAAAATGATGGAGAAAGAGGGCATCCTTGCCTGGTGCCCCTCTGAAGACGAAAACTGGAAGATATTTGATTATTTGTCCTGACACAGGCTGTTGGAGAGCTGTATAAAATTTTTAACCAATTTATGAAAAAAATTGCCAAAACCGAATTTATGTAGAGTAGCGAATAAAAATTTCCAGTTTACTCTATCAAATGCTTTTTCTGCGTCTAAAGACAATATATTGGTTTTAATGTTTTTACTGTAGGAATAATCAGTTAAATTAAGTAATCTGCATGTGTTTGTGGATGACTGCCTTCCTCTGATGAAACCAGTTTGATCTGGATGGATTATGAGAGGAGTTACATTGTCTAATCTTTTTGCCAAAGCTTTACAGATTATCTTAATATCCACATTAATTAAGGATATGGGACGATAACTGGTGGGCAACATAGGATCTTTGTCTGGCTTAAGTAGAAGACTGATGGTGGCAGAATTCATATTACCTGGAAATCTGCCTTTTTCCTGTATTTCCTGCAACATTCTGTGGAACGTTGGGGCTAGAATATTCCAGAACTCATTATAAAACTCAGTAGGGAATCCATCTGGACCTGGAGCCTTTTTATTAGGCATGCTTTTAAGAGCTTCCTCGATTTCAACTGTAGTTAGTGGGGAGTCCAATGTCATTCTTTGGCTATCTGATAATTTAGGAAGTGTAATTTTATCCAGAAATTGCTTGATATCATTCTCTGATGGATTTATCTGTGGCGTGTAAAAAGATTTGTAGAAATCGCGGAAGGTATTATTTATACACTCGGGTTCACTTACTGTATTACCGGTTGAATCTGTAACTGCAAATATAGTAGTTTTCTCCTTATTTATTTTAAGCTGATTAACTAGGAAGCTTCCTGACTTATTGCCATGTTCAAAATGTTCTATTCGAAGTCTTTGTATTAGAAATCTATTTTGCTTTTCAATATAGTGGTTTAATTCTAATTTTACTTCACAAATTTTACCTAACTTTCCTTCCTCTTGAGAGGATTCTAGTAACTTAAGTTTTTCTTCTAATTGCTGGATCTTTTTGTTTCCTTTTTTTGTTTTTATGAGATGAGAAAGAAATTATTTTACCTCTCATCACTGCTTTCCCTGCTTCCCACAATATCGATGCCGATTTACCTGGTTGATCATTGTATTCCAAGTATAAATCCCACTGTTCTTTGATGAATTTTATAAATTCTTCATCTTTAAAGGAGATGTCCGGTCAAAATCAGAATTCAAACTGCTGAAAGTACTTTAAATATAAAACTACTACATACTGTGCAAAAAATTATAAGTTTTTTTAATTATGAATAATTTTCATTTAATCATGTTTATGTGGAGGAATCCATCTTGGTCAAGAAAAGTACTGTCACCTCCCATTTTTTGACGTCACTCGGCGGACCCGCAGTTGAGCAAATTTCAACGCTCTGTTTGTCACGGAGCACTATTTTCCAACATGGTGACGACTGGTGCTCTGTACGAAGCAGAGAGTGATGAAGTACTTAGTGACAGTGATGGGAGTTCCGTGGAGCTATCATCATCTGATAGCGATATGGATTTTTTTAGAAGAGTTTCTTGACAGAAACCGGACTTTTGACGGAATCCAGCGTACCTATTTCCAGTGCAAACTCAGTCGGGTCCTACAGTATATATGTATACACGCGCGTGTGTGTGTGTGTGTGTGTGTGTGCGCGCTCCGACGCAGCACGGCTTTGCCGGCGCTGCAGCGGAGCGCGCACACACACACACAGCGGAGGAGAGATCGCTGAAGTGACTTAAGTTATATATTTGCCCTCTAGTAAATAGGGCAGGTGGTCATTATTGTATAAATAATAAAATATAAGAGCGTTCCAGCAAATGCTGGGGCGGAGGGATACCACATCACATGTGGTATCCCTCCGCCCCTCTGCTCGGTGACCATCCCCGCAAATTCTAAATAAAAAATTCTAAAAAAAAAAATAACTTACCGAAAATCCTCGCTCTCATGTCATGTTCAAAACATTCTTCTTCAAAATGGTCGCTGCATATGACGTGTTTTCTCTCTGGCCAGAAGTTAGATGGCAAATCCGCTCTGTTCAAGTTGGCAATCCAGCACCGAGCCCGGTGGCTCATGAATCGGGAAGTTGAAATAAGCAATGTTTTTTCTACTTTTACCAGTTGTGTTGGAACATCCGATGGCCATGCACGTGGGCATTGTTGCTTCAGCAAAAGCTCTTGGGAATGTCAGTGGTGAAGTCCTCTGGAAATCCTAAAAAATTATTGATGATTGCAGCTATGTAGAACGGCTCCTATTGACTTTGCATGGAAAGCGGAGAGAAATGCTGTCGCCGCTTCCGCTTT
Source organism: Fundulus heteroclitus (assembly GCF_011125445.2). Taxonomy (NCBI): domain Eukaryota; kingdom Metazoa; phylum Chordata; class Actinopteri; order Cyprinodontiformes; family Fundulidae; genus Fundulus; species Fundulus heteroclitus. Next base: position 396,464 of record NW_023396541.1, on the reverse strand, counting down.
TCCACGCCCCAGGATGTGATGTCAAACGCCCCTTACTGCCCAAATATGGGCAGTAATGTCAGCCCCCATACACAGTGATTCAGACGACAATTTATGTTTTTATTTTCTTATTGATTAAAGATAAGTTCATTAAATAACCACTAACGTATTAGTTTTAGTTATAGCTAATGATACCCTGATTTTTCCTTGTTGACCGGACTTTCCCTTTAAGCAGTGAAGTATTGAATCTCCAGCTTTTGTTTTGTAGGATTATTTTTTTATTAATTAAGGTGAGAGTAATAGGAGTGTGATCACTGATAGCAATAGGATGAATTACCGTCTCTGAAACTTCTGACAGCAGTGAGCTGCTTATTAGAAAGTAGTCCAGACGAGAGTACGAATGGTGAACATTTGAGAAAAAAGTATATTCTTTACTATTAGGATGAAGAGATCGCCATGCATCGCAAAGACCAAAATCACTCATGTATCGTTTGACTACACTTACTGACTGCCAGCTACGCTGAGTCCCTGTTGTACTCAACCTGTCTATATTGTTATTTAAACCAAAGTTGAAGTCACCTCCTATAATTAGTGAACAATCCCAACACATCAGGGAACTCAAGTGAGTTAAGCTCACTTGCATTTGTAGCTGATTTGTGGGTTTCCTGCAATAAGACAACATCTGCCTTTAATCTCGTGAGCTGGTTAATGATCTTCAATGTTTTCTCTCTGGTGCCAGCCCCATGCACATTCCATGTCACAAACTTTACATTCGCCATAGGTGTGAGTGAGAAGTTAGAAGGTACATGCCCTCGAGAAGATAGTCACACATAGACCCAGGTAGCATCATAAAATGTGCTTGTGGTTGTCTGATGAACAGGAAAGAAGCAGACAAATAAGATAGAAATACACAAAGAAATAAGAAAGTGCAAAGAGTAAGAGAATGTGAAAAAGGATAAACCATAGCCCATGCCTCGTGTACCCAACCGTGAACAACAACCATACCAACGTGCTCTTGAGCTGTGCGTGTATTTCATTTATCACCGTGTACCGATCTGTGCACCTTGTTTATTTATTTATTTATTTACCCATTATTATTATTATTATTATTATTATTATTATTATTATTATTATTATTATTATTATTATTTTATATATACATATACACACATATACATACATATATATATATATATATATATATATATATATATACATATACACATATCTATACATACATATACATACATACATACATACACACACATATATATATATATATATATATATATATATATATATTATTTTTTTTGTATCAATGAGACATGCTTTAAATCCACCTGTGGTGTAACTAATAAAGCCAAGGGGTGATCTTCTGATTCCTGAACAACTGTCCATTAATATAAAGTCTGTCAACCGATATGGTGGCTTTAACACCGTCCATCATATATTTTTTCCTGATTGGGAACAGTACTCGCCTGCGATCTAGGATTTCCTTGGGAAACTGATCATTGACACTAAAGTCTGTCCCTCTCAGTTCCCTGCCGCGACTTCTAACAAATTCTTTTTGTTTATAATGCTCAGTGAGATGAGCGGCTGAGATCTCGCGAGAGCTGTGCGTAAGTATAATGGAGGCGTTCATGTAATTCAAATCAAACAAGCTAAGGTAAGAACGAACCAATAACTAAAAATAATACAAAGTTAAAGCCCAAACATTTACAACTGTCTTATTTTCTACGAGGGAACAAACTGGACGAAGAGACCGTGACGAGCCTGGAGTGCTACCTGGACGAGTGTTTTGATAGCATCGTGATGGGGAAGGCCCAGAAGCCTACAGCTGCTAGCACACCGTCACTTAAGCGCACTCGTTCTAATTCCACCAGTGCTTCTTCTTCCACTTTATCCCCAGACAGGAACTTCAGCGACATCTTGGAATCCATCGACAAGAAGCTTACCAGCCTTGATGCGCGTCTCGCCTTGGTAGAGGTTCTACACAAGGAGTTTCAGTCTCTGAGAGAATCGGTGGAGTTTAGCCAAGCCCAGCTAACAGCTATGGCCGCCGAGAACGACGCGCTGAGGGAGAAGGTTACGGAGCTGACCGAAGGGATTATCCAGCTTTCCGGCGAAAATAAGAAAATGAAGGAATCCATTCTGGACATACAGTCGCGAAGTATGAGAGATAATCTCGTCTTTGCAGGCATTCAGGAGCAGCAGGGAGAGATAGCAGAAGAAACGGTCCGGAACTTTCTCCAGCAGAAGCTAAAAATCCCGGCGGATCAGGTAAAAAACATCACTTTTCATCGAGTCCACCGGCTCGGAGGTAAGAAACCCGACAAAACCCGTCCTCGCCCGATCATAGCTAAATTTGAGCATTATAAACAAAAAGAATTCGTTAGAAGTTGCGGCAGGGAACTGAGAGGGACAGACTTTAGTGTTAATGATCAGTTTCTTAAGGAAATCCTAGATCGCAGGCGAGTGCTGTTCCCAATCAGGAAGAAATACATGATGGACGGCGTTAAAGCCACCATATCGGTTGACAGACTTTATATTAATGGACAGTTGTTCAGGGATCAGAAGATCACCCCTTGGCTTTATTAGTTACACCACAGGTGGACTTAAAGCATGTTTCAATGATTTAAAAATAAATAAATAAAATAAATAAATAAATAAGACGCACAGATCGGTACACGGTGATAAATTAAATACACGCACAGCTAAAGAGTACGTTGGTATGGTTGGTGTTCACGGTTGGGTACAGAAGGCACGGGCTATGGTTTATCCCTTTACACACTCTCTTACTCTTTGCACTTTTTTATTTTTTTGTGTATTTCTATCTTATCTGTCTGCTTCTTTCCTGAACATCAGTCAATCACAAGCACATCATATGATGCTACCTGGGTCTATGTATGACTATTTTCTCAAGGGCATGCACCTTCTAACTTCTCACTCACATCTATGGCGAATGTAAAGTTTGTGACATGGAATGTGCATGGGGCTGGCACCAGAGAGAAAAAAATGAAGATCATTAACCAGCTTACTAGATTAAAGGCAGATGTTGTATTATTGCAAGAAACCCACAAATCAGCTACAAATGCAAGTGAGCTTAATTCACCTGAGTTCCCTAATGTGTTTGCGGCCTGCTATAACTCTAGACAGAGAGGTGTAGCAATCTTAATCCACAAAAGCGTTAGTTTTAAAATATTAGATAAAACTATAGATCCTGAAGGTAGATACATAATAATTAAAATAGCTATCCATAACCAGAAGCTATGTATTGTCAGTATATATGGTCCAAATGTTGATGACCCCTCTTTTTTCCACCAATTCTTCCTTGCACTTTCAAAACACGGGGATTGTTCACTAATTATAGGAGGTGACTTCAACTTTGGTTTAAATAACGATATAGACAGGTTGAATAAAACAGGGACTCAGCGTAGTTGGCAGTCAGTAAATGTAGTCAAACAATACATGAGTGATTTTGGTCTTTGCGATGCATGGCGTTCTCTTCATCCTATTAGTAAAGAATACACTTTTTTCTCAAATGTTCACCATTCGTACTCTCGTCTGGACTACTTTCTTATAAGTAGCTCACTGCTGTCGGTCGTTTCAGAGACGGTAATTCATCCTATTGCTATCAGTGATCACGCTCCTGTTACTCTCACCTTAATTAATAAAAAAATAACCACACAAAACAAAAGCTGGAGATTTAATACATCACTGCTTAAAGATGAAGAATTTATAAAATTCATTAAAGAACAGTGGGCTTCATACTTAGAATACAATGATCAACCAGGTACATCGGCATCGATATTGTGGGAAGCTGGAAAAGCAGTGATGAGAGGTAAAATAATTTCTTTCTCATCTCATAAAAAGAAAAAAGAAAACAAAAAGATTCAGGAATTAGAAGAAAAACTTAAGTTACTAGATTTATCTCAAGAAGAAGGGAAGTTAGGTAAAATCCGTGATGTAAAATTAGAATTAAACCACTATATTGAAAAGCAAAATAGATTTCTAATACAAAGACTTCGAATAGAACATTTTGAACATGGCAATAAGTCAGGAAGCTTCCTAGTTAATCAGCTTAAAATAAATAAGGAGAAAACTACTATATTTGCAGTTACAGATTCAACCGGTAATACAGTAAGTGAACCCGAGTGTATAAATAATACAATAATTGTACAATAATACAAATCTTTATACACACCACAGATAAATCCATCAGAGAAGGATATTAAGCAATTTCTGGATAAAATTACACTTCCTAAATTATCAGATAACCAAAGAATGACACTGGATTCCCCGCTGACAACAGCTGAAACCCAGGAAGCTCTTAAAAGCATGCCTAATAAAAAGGCTCCAGGTCCAGATGGATTCCCCACTGAGTTTTATAAAGAGTTCTGGAATATTCTAGCCCCAACGTTCCACAGAATGTTGCAGGAAATACAGGAAAAAGGTAGATTTCCAGCTAATATGAACTCTGCCACCATCAGCCTTCTGCTCAAGCCAGACAAAGATCCTGTGTTGCCCACTAGTTATCGTCCCATATCCTTAATTAATGTGGATATTAAGATAATCTGTAAAGCTTTAGCAAAAAGATTAGACAAAGTAACTCCTCTCACAATACAAACTGGTTTCATCAGAGGAAGGCAGTCATCCACAAATACACGCCGATTACTTAATTTAATTGATTATTCCTACAGTAAAAACATTAAAACCAATATATTGTCTTTAGACGCAGAAAAAGCATTTGATAGAGTAAATTGGAAATTTTTATTCGCTACTCTTCATAAATTCGGTTTTGGCGATTTATTCATAAACTGGTTAAAAATTCTATACAATTCTCCAACAGCCTGTGTCAGGACAAATAATCAAATATCTTCCAGTTTTTGTCTACAGAGGGGCACCAGGCAAGGATGCCCTCTTTCTCCATCACTTTTTGCCATCTTTATAGAACCTCTAGCAGCAACTATCAGACAAACAAAAGCTGTAAAAGGTATAAAATGCATGAAAATAGAGCACAAGATTAGTCTGTACGCGGATGATGTATTACTTTATCTCCAGCATTCAAATAATTCTCTTTTACAAGTAATTAGAATACTAGAATCTTTCTCCAAAGTATCAGATTACTCGTTAAACTGGTCTAAAACTACGGTACTGTCAATTAATTGCTCTCTCGAAAACTCCCTAAATTTACAAATGCAATCAGGAAATATTAAATATTTAGGTATTACTGTGTCGAATAAATTAACGGATTTACTTAAACTTAACCATGCCCCACTTTTAAACAGGATAGAAGAGGACCTTGAAAGATGGAAATCGCTTCCAATCACACTTATGGGTAGGGTAGCTTCAATAAAAATGATGGTCCTACCTAGAATTAATTATTTATTTTCAATGGTCCCCAATAAACCATCATCTGACTGGTTTAAATCTCTAGACTCTGCCATTTCTAGATTTCTTTGGAAAGATAAACCCCCACGTATTAGCTTAAAGACAATACAGAAGACTAAAGACAGGGGAGGATTAGATCTGCCTAACTTCCATAACTATTACTTAGCAAATAGGCTACAATACATCTCTAAATGGATAAAAAATAGTCTTTTAGATGAGCCTTGGTTAGATATAGAACAGGAAATGTGCAATAATATCATGATTTCAGATCTGCCGTTTATAAGCTCAAATATAAAACGGCATACATGCTTCAAATATATCAACATTAGTTCTACTCTGACAGCATGGTGGGAGTTCCTCAAAATGACAAAGTCATCCCTTATCCCATGCAGTCGTACACCTATCTGGAATAACCCTGATATCCTACAAAATAATAAAATGATAAACTTTACATACTGGAAGAATAAAGGTATTAAATATCTAGAACATCTACTTGACGGAACCGAGTTCATCAATTTTGCTAAACTAAATATGCAATATGGCATTAGTAAAAATAAATTCTTGGAATATGAACAACTTAAATCTATAATTAAAAATAAATATAAGCATATTAATGGTGGTTTACAAGTCCCAACTAATATAATGGAGTTCTTAGATTTAACCCCCCCCCAAACTACTGTCTAAATCATACAGGACACTGACTAAAATAGATGATTCGATATCTCTTCCTATACTGAAGTGGGAAAAAGATTTATCAGGCACCTTTGAACAAAATTTCTGGGCTCAGACATGTCTAAGAACTTTCAAATTGACTAGAAACACCAACTTACAACTAATACAATACAAAATCCTTCACAGAGTACATTATACAGGACAAAGATTATTCAAGATGGGTCTGGCACAATCTAATATCTGCCCACACTGCATAGGCAATCATCCTGATAAATATTTTCATGCGTTATGGTTATGCACACCAGTCCAGAGGTTCTGGACACAGATATGTAAGGACTTATCAAGGTGCTTGAGCTGTAAGATTACACCATCCCCATCAGTTTGCCTGCTCGGTAATTTTGAGGAAAGTCCTCTGAAAAAAGAAATAGTTTACATGGTTTTTACTGCTTTATGCATCGCAAAGAAAACTATCCTCATGAATTGGAAAAGTAAACAAAATCTCAGTATCAATCAGTATAGAGATCTTTTGTTGGATCATATTAATCTAGAGACAGCATCTGCTTCCACATCTGATTGGTCTTTTTGGGCTCCTCTGATCAACACCATCACTTAGTGGAATAGGGGGCGGTGGGTTGCTTCCTGCAGGGCGCAGTGGCTGGATGGAGGGGTTCCTGGGGCCCTGGGGGCACTTGGAGTAGGGCGCCTGGTGGATCCGGCTCCGGGGTCTGTTGCCCCCATCTGGGAGGAGTTTGGGAGGCCTACGGGTGGCCTACAGCAGCCGCTTGCGGCGCTCTTTGGGAGCTGCGTGTTGACGGACGTGGGTTACTGACCTGGTAGCTGTGCTGCCGCTGGGTGGGGCCGGGGTGGGTCTGGGGGTCTGGGGTCCCTGGGGCGCGCCGCCCTCGGGCGCGGGCCCCGGCGGGGCCTCGGGGGTTCCGGTTCCGGGGGGTGTGCCGCTTTTGGTGTGGGCCGGCGCGCGCCCGGGTGTCCGCCCCTGCACGGGGCCTCTGGTGCGCTGGGGGGTCTCGGGGCCCGTTGAGCTGGTAGGGGGGCATGGTCATTAACACCTCTGGGCAGATGCTCTTCTCCTTTATTGGAAAGGCACTCTGCCAGTGGGGGGAGGGGGAAAGGAGGGGGAGTAGGGATCTACCCAGCCTGGATGTCTACTGTCGAATGTATGGTGAGTTGTTTGAACGTTAGTGTTGGGGAGGGATTAAATCCACGGGTGGGGGGGGGGGGGGGGGGGGTTGGGGGGGGGGTTGACGTTCTGGTGGGCTTGTGTCCGGCCCCCTGTCCCGGTCCTGGTCTGTGTCGTCTTCCGGTGCGGGTTTCACCTGGGGGGTGGGGTTCGGGTGGCTCGTGCGGGCCGGCTGGCCAGGGTCCCCCCCTCTTATTATTATTATTATTATTATTATTATTATTATTATTATTTATTTATTTATTTATTTATTTAGTTTAAGTAGGCTTGGTGGGTGGGCTGGGGGGGCTTAGGTGTTGGTCCTGGTGGGTGGTTGGCTGGCGGGCCCTGCGGCCTCTCCCTGGCCCCCGGGCTACGGTGGTGCCGCTGGCGAGGCCCCCTTCTCTAGGTGGGGCTTTCGGGGAGCGGGGGTGCCTATTGGAGTCAGTAGGGGAGCTGGCTCCCTGGGTTGGCTTCCCAGTCATTTGCTCCCCATCCCCGGACTCCTCCCTCTGCCTGCTCCATCACGCCGCCACACATGCAGGTCATGAGGGAGGGGGCGTTACTGGAGGTTGCCACTTTCTGGTGACGCCCCTCTCCCCAATTTTATTTTGCATCTTAGACACTTTCACTTCAAACATTTTTCACATCACACACTCATATAGGCCATGGTAGGGGGGGGGGGGGGTGGGGGGAAGACGTCTGGGAGGGGGCTTATGTTGTGTGGGCCTCACCTCGGACGGCTCCCTTCACCTCCTCTCCCACTTAGACATTGAGGGTTCTGGGCAGTCACACGGAAGGGGTGCGCTGGCAACAGCTACCTTCCGAAAGGGGGGTGGGCTGTGCCGTGCATCCCCTTCGGCGCTCCCAGTTTTTAAACGCACTTGAGAACAACATGCAACAACACAACATTTGAGCAGGCGTAGGGAGGGTCGGGGTCTTCTGCACACCCCCGTTCTCCGATGGAGGCAAGGAGTCTGGGGCCTGGAGGAGGTGCGGGCCACTGTGTCCGGGGTCTTGGCGGGGGGCTGCGGTGTGCAGTCAGCGGCCTACCAGGTCTGGGGCTGATGCCTCCGCTCCCCCCAGGGGGCGGGGGGCAGGGATGGCAAGGGTAAGGTGGGGGGAGGGAGTAGGTTTATTAGGTATTTAGGGGGAGGGGGGGGCTCTGGCCGGTAGGCTCGTGCGGGTCGTGTTGGCCCGCCCTCTTGGGGGGGCCCGGTCCGGGGGGCGTCTGGTCGGGGGCCGGGGGTCGGGCACAAGCAGTCGTATAGTCGATTTGGGGTGTCCCCCCCCCCCCCCCCTTTGGTCAGTGTTGGATGTGAGTGTTATGTGGGAATGTGTGTACAGCGTCTTTTTTTTTTTTTTTTCTCAGGTATGGGTGTGGTCCGCTCCCTCTCCCAAGAACATCTCAAGTCTCCGATAGGTGCGGAGCCCATCCCCCCACGTCCTGCCCTCCTCCACTTCGTTGGCGGGCGCCTTGGCCCCCTGGCGCATTAGTTGGCTTCGGGTTTGGGGCGGGTTCCCGGGCGTGCGCCGGCCCGCTCCTGGCGGCCTCTTCGCGGGGCCTGGCCCCCCGGGGGGCGGCCGGGGCCCTCGTCGCGGGGGCGGGGCGCCCCTGGGGCCTCTGGCCCTCAGGGCCCATGGCCGGGACCACTTCAGCGGGGCTGGCTGCCGGCGGAGCCCACGGGCTCGTCTCCGCGGCTCTTGAGGGCGTCGGCATTGCGGTGGCTGGGGGATTTCCTCGGGGTCGTCTCTGCTCCTTCCTTGGGGGGGGGGTTGCAGATATCCTGTGTCGGCCCCTCCTGGGCGACCTGCTTTAGGGACCCCTTTGGGAGTCCGGGGTTACGGGTCCCCTGACGCCTGCCTCTGTGCTCGGGGAAGGTGGGTCTTTGGTTCTCCACAATCACTATCAAGCTATTTCTGGATAATCTTCACCTAAACTAGTGCACTTTCACATCTCCCACTGGTGCTGGGTCCCAGGTATTAAGTGTTCACTTATATACAGTAATCTTATAATTTATTTATTTATTTATTTATGTTGTGTCACTTTCTTTTTTCAAATATCACATTACACATGTCAGCTTACATAATAATATATATGATTTAGTAATGGCATCTAGGTGTTATTAGAGTGTATCTGTTGCTTTATGTCTGTTGGTTGTGCTGTTCTTTTTGTGTCTCTTTCCAGGTGATGGAGCAGACAGAGGACATTTTATCATTCTCTTCCTTTTATCTCCTCTTTCTTTCACCTCTACTCTTTTTTTTTTCTTTTCTTTCACTTTTTGTTCTTCCTTTACTCTCCCATTGTCATGTCCATATAATTTGAAATTCTCCTTGCAGGAATCATAATAAAGCTATTTACAAGCATAAATCAAGTGGAGCACTATGGCGAAAGCTGTTTGCTCCACTTGTAAAAGCAAAATCTGTCGAGCTCCATCTGGCATTGAGATATCAATTCCTATTGCCATAGTGCTAGACAGGACACTGGGAAAAAAAAAAATATATATATATAATGCTCAAATTTAGCTATAATCGGGCGAGGGCGGGTTTTGTCGGGTTTCTTACCTCCAAGCCGGTGAACTCGATGAAAAGTGATGTTTTTTACCTGGTCCGCCGGGATTTTTAGCTGCTGCTGGAGAAAGACACGGAGTGTATCCTCGGCTTCTTCCCCCTGCTGCTCCTGGATGCCTGCAAAGACCAGATTATCTCTCATACTTCGCGACTGTATGTCCAGAATGGATTCCTTTATTTTCTTATTTTCACCGGAAAGCTGGATATTCCTTTCGGTCAACTCCATCACCCTCCCCCTCAGCGTGTCATTCTCCGCGGCCATAGCTGTTAGCTGGGCTTGGCTAAACTCCACCGACTCCCTTAGAGACTGAAACTCCTTGTGTAGAACCTCTACCAAGGCGAGACGCGCGTCAAGACTGGTAAGCTTCTTATCGATGGATTCCAAGATGTCACTGAAGTTCCTGTCGGGAGAAAGAGTCCAAGAAGATGACACACTGGTAGAATTAGAACGAGTGCGCTTAAGTGACGGTGTGTTAGCTGCCGTAGGCTTCTGGGCCTTCCCCATCACGATGCTATCAAAACACTCGTCCAGGTAGCACTCCAGGCTCGTCAAGGTCTCTTCGTCCAGTTTGTTCCCTCGTAAAAGATGAGACAGTTGTAAAAGTTTGGGCTTTATTCTTTATTATTTTAACTTTATTCTCAGTTATTGGCTCGTTCTTACCATAGCGTGTTTGGTTTTGAATTACATGAACGCCTCCATCTTACTTACGCACAGCTCTCGCGAGATCTCAGCCGCTCATCTCCGCCTCAGCCGCTCCTCTCTGTTGACCTTCCTCATCTCTCTGTGGTTCCCTATGTTCATGTATAGCCTCCATTCTCTCAATGACCTTGGAAAACTTGCCTGCTCTCCAAACCACCAAGAAATCACATCCTGCCTGTTACCAAAGACCAGCAACATATGCCGAACATCCAGCCCTCTCCACAAGACCTACCTCCAGCTGCCGGAATTTAGCTTTCACTCAACCATTCAGAATTACTCAGGCTGCCTCCAGATTCCACTGATCTTTCATCGCCTCCCCAGACAGTGTTAAACTTGCTGAAATCTCGAGTCCCAATATTGCTTAGTTACAATTCAATTCAATTCAATTGTATTTATATAGAGCCAATTCATGAAACATGTCATCTCGAGGCACTTTACAAAGTTAAATTTAATCATATTATACATATTGGTCAAAAATGTCCTATATAAGGGAACCAGTTGATTACATCAAAGTCCCGACAAGCAGCATTCACTCCTGAAGAAGCGTAGAGCTACAGGGAGAGTCGTCTGCATTGTCCATGGCTTTGCAGCAATTCCTCATACTGAGCAAGCATGGAGCTACAGTGGAAAGAAAAACCACCCACTAACGGGAAGGAAAACCTCCAGCAGATATGGGCTCAGTATGAACGGTCATCTGCCTCCACCGACTGGGGGTTACAGAAGACAGAGCAGAGACACAACAAGACAGACAAAAAAGCACAGAAGCACACATTGATCCAGTAATCTGTTCTACGTTAGATGGTAATAGCCGGTGATCTGTCTTGTCTGGATGATGTCACAGTTAACAGAACGTCAGACCAGGTGTACCTACTATGAAGAAAAAAAGAGAGGGAACTAAAAGCTGAAATGACAATAGTCTTTTCAATGTAATGCAATGCAAAACTGGAGAACAGTAGAAGTCAGTAGAGTGAGAAAAATAGGCCCTGATGTCCTCCAGTAGCCTAAGCCTATAGCAGCATAACTATAGAGGTAGCTCAGGCAACATGAGCCAGTCTAACTATAAGCTTTGTCAAAAAGGAATGTTTTAAGATTAGTCTTAAAAGTAGACAGGGTGTCTGCCTCACGGACCAAAACTGGGAGTTGGTTCCACAGGAGAGGAGCCTGATAGCTGAAGGATCTGCCTCCCATTCTACTTTTAGAGACTCTAGGACCTGCAGCCTGAGAGCGAAGTGCTCTGTTAGGAACATACGGGGTAATCAGAGCTCTGATATATGATGTAGCTTGATTATTAAGGGCTTTATATGTTAGAAGAAGAATTTTAAATTATATTCTTTATTTAACAGGAAGCCAATGAAGGGAAGCTAAAATTGGAGAAATATGATCCCTCTTGTTGATTTTCATCAGAACTCTTGCTGCAGCATTTTGGATCAGCTGAAGACTTTGAACTGAATTTTGTGGACTTCCTGATAGTAAAGATTTACAATAGTCCAGCCTTGAAGTAACAAACGCAGGGACTAGATTTTCAGCATCGCTCCTGGACAGAATGTTTTTAATTTAGGCGATATTCCTGATTTGAAAAAAGGAAACTCTGGAAAGCTGTTTAATATGGGATTTAAATGACATGTCTTGGTCGAAAATAACACCAAGATTTTTTACTTTATTACCAGAGGCCAAGTTAATGCCATCCAGATGATGTGATTGATTAAGAAGTTTATTTTTTGAGGACTCTGGTCCAAAGATTACAACTTCTGTCTTGTCAGAATTTAGGTGCAGGAAATATAAAGTGATCCAGGTTTTGATGTCATCAAGTCATGACTGCAGTCGAAGTAACTGATTGGATTCATCAGGATTTATGGATAAATATAGCTGAGTGTCATCAGCATAGCAGTGGAAATTAATCCCATGCTGTCTGATATTTTTGCCGATCGGAAGCATATAGATAGTAAAAAGAATTGGTCCAAGGACTGAACCCTGTGTTACTCCACAGGTGACCCTAGAGTTTGAAGAAGATTTATTATTAACATGAAAAAACTGGAATCTGTCTGACAGATAAGATTTAAACCAGCCTAATGCTTTCCCCTTAATCCTTACAGTATGCTCAAGTCTTTGTAGGAGAATACTGTGATCAACTGTGTCAAATGCAGTACTGAGATCTAACAGGACAAGTATAGACACAAGTCCATTATCTGAGGCCATGAGAATATCATTAGTGACCTTCACCAGAGCTGTTTCAGTGCTATAATGAGCTCTGAAGCCTGACTGAAACTCCTCAAGTAGGTCATTACTTTGTAAATGTTCACAGAGTTAATTAGCAACTACTTTCTCAATAATTTTTGAAAAGAAAAGATTAGATAAAGGTGTGTAATTTACTAACTCATGTTGATCAAGAGATGGTTTCTTAAGTAAAGGTTTAATAACAGCTACTTTAAAAGCCTGTGGTACGTATTAATTTACCAAGGATAGATTAATTATGTCTAAAATAGTGCCACTGATCAGAGGGAATATCTCGTTAAACAACTTGGTTGGGATCGGGTCTAACATACAGGTAGAAAGTTTAGATGAAGCTAAAATTTTAGATGGCTCAGAAAGCTCTACTGCTTCTAAACAGTTCAGACACTGCGCAGGTTAAAAAAATGATCAGATAGGACAGGGTTGTGAGGAAATATTGTTAATTCTTCACAATCAATGCCATATGTCAGCACAAGGTCTAAAGTATGGAGCCAAGAGTGTGTTGGTTTATGCACATTTTGAGCAAAACCAGTTGAATCTAGGATAGTTTTAAAGGCTACACTAAGGTTATCACATACTGTGTCAACATGAATGTTGAAATCCCCCACTATAATAACCTTGTCAGTGTTTATCACCAAATCAGATAAGAAGTCTGGCTCACTGATCCAAAAACTGAGAGTAAGGGCCCGGTGGACAATACAGATATTTAAATTACATGTTGAGATGATTCAATTAAGTGACTTGTAATGTGCCTTGTTGTCAGCTGAATTTAAATAAGAAAAGTAAATTATAATTAGACAAATGAACACAGGAGAGCATGTTAAGAATCATCAACAATTTTATCACAGCAAACAGTAATATTGGTCTCACTAGTACAAATATCTTGGATGCACTGGGCAGCGTTACTGTCACGATGTGGGTTTTGTCTTGGTTTATGTTATCAGATTTATTAGTTAAGTTTCTGCTTTTGGGGTTTTTCTTGTTTGGTTTTGATTTAGACGTGTTGTTCTGTTTAGGTTAGCTGTTTTCCATCTATCACTTTATCTCCTCTGTTTGGTCTCCTCTCAGCAATCTGTCAGTTCTCTTGCCCTGATTAGTTTCACCTGCCTTCTTGTAATTAGTTTCACTTCGTTTCACCTGTGCACTTCACTATATAGTTCTCCCTTGGTCTTCAGTTCTCTGCCAGATCATTTATGAGCTGATTTATGAACTGATTGACCAGTTGATGCAAATCTGATTGCTTTTTGATTCTGAGCCAGCCTGTCCCCTGATCTGTTTTGTCCTGCCCTGTCTGACTGATTGCCTGTTTTGCCTACCCGAATCTGCCTAAGGAATATCCGAGCTTGCTTTATCCCTGTCGGTACTTCTGCCTGATTTTGGACTGCCTTTTTGTGTACCGTTTTTGGACTGCCATTTTGACTTTTGATCCTGCCTGTCCCTGTCTTGCTTGTCTGAGAGCAATAAAACGTCTTAAAGACACATTCTGCTTTTTGGTCTGAATACTGAGTCCACCTGTTCAGTTCCGTTCGTAACAGTTACAGACACTTCATGATATTTGATTTCATTTGAAGTGAATTGTAATGTTTTATTTACCTTTACTTGTATTTTTCTATCAGTTGAACAATGTGTCTTTATATATATATATATATATATATATATATATATATATATATATATATATATATATATATATATATATATATATATATAATGTGTGTGTGTGTATGTATTTACTGTACATTTACTAGCTGTAGTAACAGACTCCTGATTCTTCCATATTACACTATTCTTATTTCAGACATGCTGGCTCCTTATAAACTGAATCTGGTACATGTACACAGCCGACGTGTGGAAGACTTTGAGGAGAGTCAACCTGCGGAAGGCCCCAGGTCCCGACAACATACCTGGGTGGGTGCTCAAGGAGTGTGCAGGTCAGCTGGCTGGTGTGCTCACAGACATTTTTTAACACCTCGCTGGACCAAGCCACAGTGCCAGCATGCTTTAACTCTGCCTCCATCATTCCGGTGGCAAAGAAACCTCAAGTCACCTGTTTCAACGACTACCGACCTGTTGCACTGACTCCCATCGTGATGAAGTGCTTTGAAAGGCTGGTAAAGGAACACATTGTCTCCAGTCTCCCCCCCCCAACATTCGACCCATTCCAGTTTGCCTACCGACGGAACCGCTCCACTGAGGACGCCATCTCCTCCGCTCTCCACCTGAGCCTGACACACCTGGAGGAGAAGAACACGCACGTGCGGATGCTGTTCCTGGACTTCAGTTCAGCGTTCAATACCATCATCCCTCAATATCTGGTGGAAAAATTGGAACATCTGGGCTTCAGCACACCCCTTCGCAACTGGCTGCTAGACTTCCATACCAACAGACCTCAGTCAGTCCGGGTTGGACAGAACACCTCTGATGTCATCACCCTCAGCACGGGCTCCCCTCAGGGCTGCATCCTGAGCCCCCTGCTGTTTACTCTGATGACACACGACTGCGTCCCCAGGTTCACCACCAATCACATCGTGAAGTTTGCAGACGACACAACGGTGGTGGGCCTGATCAGGAGATCATCGTCGACTTCAGGAAGAACCGGCCTTGCCTTGCTCCACTGCTCATCAACAGCTCAGCTGTGGAGATGGTCAGCAGCACCAAATTCCTGGGGGTGCACATCACGGACAACCTCACCTGGTCTGTGAACACCACGTCACTGGTGAAGAGGGCACAGAAACGCTTGTGCTTCCTGCGGAGGATGAGGAGAGCCCACCTGCCTCACAACCTTCTACAGAAGCGCCATAGAGAGCATTCTGACCAGCTGTCTCTCTGTGTGGTGTGGAGCCTGCAGTGCCTCCGACTGGAAGAACGTGAGGAGAGTGGTGAGGACAGCAGAAGGGATCATCGGGGCTCCTCTTCCCTGCATTAAGGACATTTCATCTCAGCGCTGCGTGTCCCAAGCCCGTAACATCATCAGGAACCCCTCACACCCCCACCATGGACTGTTCTCCCTGCTGCCCTCTGGGAAAAGGTTCCGCAGCATCCACTGCAGGTCCACCAGGTTTTGCAAAAGCTTTTTCCCTGTCGCCATCAGACTGTTAAACTGCTGAACTATAAACTGGAATCTGCACCACATTTGCACATTTGCATCATTGCATCTCTATCTAGCATTACAAATGCTGCCGAACTTAGTTTCTAAATGCACTCTTGCACAAATGCCCTTTGCACAATCATTCTGCACATACAAATGGTTTTAAACTACTCACCTGTACACTGTGATTGCACAGTCTCTTTCTCCTGCATTGTTTACATTGCAATTGTTTACATTTCAATTGTTCACTTTTAATTACTGCTGCAGTTTATACTGTGATTTACTAGGTGTATGCAACGAAATTTTGTTCTGTATGCACTCTGTGCATACAAAATGACAAAGTTGTCTAAGTCTAAGTGTGTCACAGGTTACCATTTTTTCCTGATTGTCTTTCCTTTATGGTGGTTATATTTTGGCTCATTCACTTTCCTACTCAGGATAGTTTTAATTGGTCAAAAAAATAAGCAAGCAATTGAAAACTGCTGATTTAGTTTCTGTTGCATTAACTCTTTTATCTATTTAAATCTAAGTAATATGAAAACCAAGCCCCTGGATGAAGTGAAAAGGGAAATGGACAACCAGAGACATCATCTTAAAGCAGAACGTGAAAAGGTTGAGACTGAAAGCGAGAAAAACAAAGAAGACCTTGGGGTCGTGAAGAAAGAACTGACAGACGGAAAACAGTTTGTTTGCCAAAAGAAGTTATTAGAAAAGAAAGAACAGCTGTTACAGTCCCAGTGGAAACTGGATGAGAAAGAGAACAATTACGAAAGACAGCTACTGAACATAGAGAAGGCCCTGGAACCTATAGACATTTAAAGACATGAGTAAGGAACAGAATTAGAAACAACAAAAACAATGGGAGTCCCTTACTCTGTTTTGTGTTTTACCAACATGTACTGTGACTCCAGCTCAGAGCGTGATAAAGGCGAATGCATAGTAACCTGATCATACCCTATTGTTGCATGATTAGAATGTAAATACATATATCAATCATTCACAACAGTTAAGTCAATATTACCCCAAAAAAAAGTAAAAAACAAAGCAACTGGACTTGTTTTCCGTAGTGAAGACGTTTCGCTTCCTCTCCCGGAAGCTTTCTCAATTCAAAAAGTCTGGAGTAATGATGAGTAACAAGCTTTATACCATTACCAAACAAAGGCCTGTAACGGCTTAGATAACATGCAAATTCAATTGAAACAGGTCCACCCCTTAGTAATGGGTGGTCGTTAAAGCCATTAAGCCAGCAGAATGGACCGAAACTGGTCCACTCCTCTGTAACGAGGAGTCGTTAGGGTTGTTATTGGCTTGGCTTAAAGGAACAATGTTTTGATCACCCGAATGAGGGTGAGAGTTAAGGTGAGGTCACCTTAACTCTCACCCTCATTCGGGTGACAAGGTTCGGGTGACAAGGTGATTTGTTTTTCATTCGGAAAACAAGTCCAGTTGCTTTGTTTTTTGTGTTTTTTTGCATTTTTTGCTGTTTTTTGCTTTTTGTTTTTTGCTTTTTTTTGGGGTGACCATGACCTGGATGACTGAGAATCTTCACCAGCATAAGTCAATATTGGTTACATACATGAATCTGGGCTCAAAGCAAGCATTTTAAACAAAGTCCGAACTTTCTGATGGGATTTTCATGTTGGAAAACAGATGTGATCTCAGCATAAATGCTTCCCAACAATGTGTATTTCCTCTTAAAATGTGCTGATTGGTCGGATGAGCTTTAGAGTTGAATATGTGTTGTGCACACCAAATTCCTCAAAATAATTTCTGCCAGTGCAGATGTGTTCAACTGTTCAATTAAACAAATATTATAAACACTTTTGATGTTGCATCTTTTTGTTCTTGTTTATTTTTCTCTTTTCTTTCTCCCTTTCTTTTTTGTTACTCCATCACCTGCAAAATTATTTACTATACTCCCTTATTTTGTCAAAATTGTATCATCTTTTATTGAGATTTAATGTGATATACTTACAAACTCTGGCGTCTCTGCATTTGGGGTATGGGTCCTGGCCCCACCAGATGTCGCTGTGGAGCTACATGTTTACAATAATAAGTGGGATATGATTGTTCTTTATCGAGTAATGTTGGAAAAAAAAGACAGATTCCCCTACCGATAAAATTCCGTCTTAAACATTTTTGTCTATATATCTAAGTCTGCCAGAAAACTAACAAGCTCAGTAGGCTAAATCCTCTTGAGGTGTCTTAATATTGTGGCCAGCTCACCAACGTTTGTGTAAATAATGAACGTCTGAAATTGGAGTGCGCATGACCAACACGTGGGGCAGAAATCCTCTGTATGGCAAGCAGATTAGGCCAATTATCATCCGTACAATAACGCGCAGTTCCAACCCGTATTTTACGCGAGCGCGCGTTTTTTACGTCACCGCGCGTTTTTTACGTCACCGCGCGTTTCCAGCCAGAACGCGCGGTGACGTAAAAAACGCGCGCTCGCGTAAAATATGTGCAGTGGCGTTAATAACGTTTGGTGGTGTTTTTTGCATATTATATTATCAGGAGGTTGTCTTTTATGTGCTCAGCCACTAGATTTTTAAGGTGTTTTACCCAATAAGAGCACTGCAGCACCAGACACAACCAGGAGATCCCTGATCGTTGGGGAAAGGCAGAAAGAAGATGCACCTTTCTTTCTAATCCTGTCTAAATCCTGCTTAGTTTAATAATAAAGTCTGATATTACACAAAACTCACTCTGCTTGTTCTCCCTACTTATGCCCTTGGTGCAGAAGATAAATGAAATCTTTAACAGAAATGTTATTATTAATCCTGAAAATATTATCATGTGAATATAAATACAAAGCATACAGAAAATGCAGCTTTATTAAGTGACCTGGTTTATTTTATTTAGCTTTTAATTTCTCTAAATCACCCGTTTTCTACAAAACAGGTGATTTAGAGCATACTTTTATTTAGTTTATTTTTGGAATTTAAACCATGCCTACGACTTGTTGTGCTCCTGGTTGCACACAGAGGCATTCCAAATCGTCGAATGTACGTTTCTGTCGTTTACCGACGAATAAAGAAAGAAGAATGATATAGACAATTTCAATGAAAAGGACGCAGGTAGACAATCTCAATCGACTGTGGGAGCCATCATACTACGACAGAATTTGCAGTCTACACTTCATCTCCGGTAAATACAACTTAATTCTGCACTAGTCATTGTTCTACTTAAATAGCGGCGGAGGGGAGGTGGCGATCGCTAGACGGGGCTGGGAGAAGCGGAGTCGATGCGCTGCAGCAGCAGCACGCTGCATCATTTTTGTTTTCTTCGTGCGATCAGTGTGTAATAATGTTCACCAGACAGCGGCTGCATTACGCCCATGTTCACTCCCGCTAGTACGTCTGTGTTTACGCTGCAACGTCGCCGACACCCCCACCCATTTAAATAAAACAAAAACACCAAAATAATCCGTAGTGAACAATGTTTTTTTTTAACCTACCGGTGGCGGGTCTTCCTCTCTGCAGAGGTGCGGTCTGTGTCAGACTCCGCTTTCTGCTGTTACACAAACATGTCTGAACATCCATCCATCCATTTTCTGACCCGCTTAATCCCTCATGGGGTCGCGGGGTTTGCTGCTGCCTATGTCCCGATCTAAAATAATTGTAGCCATCCAGTGGTTTCATGGTTTTTCATGCTCTCTCGTGTGTACTGGCCTGCGTGTTTATAAGGCAGCTGTATGTCACCGTACGGAACACCTGGCCAGCATTTCACAGACTCGCTCCATCCCTTCAGGCTTTTGCTGTGTGGATCTGGCAATCTGATACCATCAACTATCAACTTACTCTTAAAACGATCTTGTAGTACGTTATCTAAAGAAGAAAAATACGCAGAGAACTCGTCAGTTTCTCTGTTTGCGTCCGCCATTGTGTTCACCTTTTGCCTACCAGTCCGGCGCGCATTCGCGAAAAACCCGCATCAAAACAATAACAATGAACTGGTCTATTGAACTAAGCAGGATTTAGACAGGATCAGAAAGGAAGGTGCATCTTCTTTCTGCCTTTCGCCAACGATCAGGGACCTCCTGGTTGTGTCTGGTGCTGCAGTGCTCTTATTGGGTAAAACACCTTTAAATCTAGTGGCTGAGCACATAAAAGACAACCTCCTGATAATATAATATGCAAAAAACGCCACCAAACGTTATTAACGCCACCGCACGTATTTTACGCGAGCGCGCGTTTTTTACGTCACTGCATGTTCTGGCTGGAAACGCGCGGTGAAGTAAAAAACGCGCGCCTCATTTTTATTATTTGTATAGCACATTTCAGTACAAGGACAGTGCAAAGTGCTTTACATGATTAAAACATTTGGAAAATAAAAACAGAATAAAAGCAAGTGAAAAACAGTTGGAATAAAATGTTTAAACAAAATAAAACATAGGAAAATAGAAACTAAAAACAAATATTAATCTAGTGTTGTTTGTCCTTGCTAGCTCATTGAATGATACATGTTAATCTTTTCTTTTCAATAAATTAACAATATGAGTGAACCTTTATTTGTAATTTTATGCATAATAATTAAATTACATTTAGCTTATATAAAGTGGATTTTCTAGTGTGTTGGTTTATGCTAATTCATGTGTCAGCTTGTATTAATCACAGAAAAATGAGTTAGTGCTAATAGGTGTGGAGCTTTTGTGTTCCATTTAATTTATAATCCCAGCGACACCGCTGCTTACAAAACTTGCGTATTGTGCGTATTGTAAAGTGGAATGAAAACAAAATCTTTTGTGTGGAATACAGATATTCAGTCCCTCTGAAACATTTTACAACTCCTTATGACTGCAGTAATAACAATAGAGTGTTTATCTAAATGACTGAAATGTTTCCTATTCTTTGTAAAATACATAAAGCCCTGTCAGACTGTATGAGGATCAACTGTCAATTTAAGAATTTTGCTCCAGTTCACTATTTTTTCATAAATTCTCATTTTAAAACATGTAAGTTTGAACAAATCCTGGGTACTAAAAGTTTGTCCATCCTAGCTTCCATTCTTTTGCAGCCCTAACAGCTTTTTTTCTGGATTTCTCTCTGTTTTGTTCCTTCCATCTTTCCAAAAAAGTGTTATAGCAGCTTAAAAATCATAACTACACATATCATTATACATTTCAAATGGAATCAATAATAAAAAAAAAAAAAAATCTGATATTGTATTAAATTCCAAAATCTGGATTTTTTTTTAATTATTAAAAGTGAACTTCTAGGCTGGAGCCAGAATCTGTGAATCACCATAAATCATCAAACTAAGTATGAACACACCCTACTTTAGTACTTTACTACCCAATATGGGTTAAAGTACAAGTCATAACACTTTAACCAAGTGGGGGATGTTGTTTTTATCTGCGGAAGGGAACTTGTTGACAAAGAATATATATCTTTGCATAAAGGTAAGTAGTTTATGATTTTACTAATTGTAATTCCTCTAAATGTATCATTTCATAGCTTATACCCATATTTTTATTATCTTACAGTAGTGCATATCATTGGTTAAAAGTGCATATCATTTGTTGTTGTTAACATTCAGTCATTCTACAACTTTAAATTAACTGGGAAACCTCAATAATCATACCTCTTTAACTGTTTTTATCATTTGACATTTTCTATATTCCATAACAATATTTGTCTTTCAGCATTGCTGCAGATTTTATTGTTCCAGTTTCAGAGATTATTATGGGTTATAAAATGTTTTCTGTTCTTGGATCTGTGTTGGCTTTGTCGACATGGACATGTAAGTTATGCTACCTAAAATACTATTATGCCTGTTTTTTTCTGTTTTACATTTCTTGTTTTAGGTTTCTAAAGTGCTGTTGTGTTTTTGTCTTTTTCAATGTTAGATTATTTTCCAAAAGATAAACCAACAGACGAAAGGAAGATTAGTTTCCTGTTGGAACGACAGTCACAAAGAAAGGTGGCAGGAAGGGGAAAGAAATTAGAGGAGCAGCAGAAGGTTGTTGATGAAAAGCTACAAAAAGATGTCCAAACACCTAAAACAGTAGGTAGAAGAAAAGTCTAAATATGTATCTAATCCATTTAGCTATTGTTAAAGGTTAACAGTGGATTTAAATTTTAGTTTAATTTTAACTACATTTATGGCATCCCACTGCACAGGAAGTGACTTATCTACTTATAAGCCAGCTGTGAAATAATCTTTTTATCATTAAAAAACTTTAAATCCCTTTTGGACAATGATAAACTTTCTTTTTTGCAGAATTTTACTAAATCAAACCACATAGAAGATTTCCTCTTCCCATGTAAAGTCGCCACTTTGAGTGGATCTTTTCCACTAGACACTGTTTTCATCCTTCTTCTAATTCACTCTTGTGGAGGTAACTTGTGCATTTTTAAGGTAAAATTGTTTTCCTGAACTCTAATCAGATTCACTGTTCTTAAAAAAGCCTGATGTGATTTTATTTCAGCTGATTTGTTGGCAGCTCTCTCTGCAGTGATTTGCCGCTTGTTCTCCATCGATGTCTTCGTTGACTTGGTGTTTGGGATGACAACTATTTATTACATGCAGAAGTGGAAGCGTAAGTCTGCTTTTCGCCATTTAATATAGCATAATGGTGTTTTGTTCATAGCCAAGGTCATTGCAAATTAATGAATTGGTAGGAGAAAAAATACTGATAAAAATAACACACTGTATATTAGTAAATCATTGTTCACTTGTTAGAAGCAATCTTCTTACATTCAATGTCCATACAACAAACCCACAGTCATATAAAATGACCACAATAAAACATTACTGAATACCATAATTAACTGTATTGCTCATTTAATTCTGATGATTTTCCACTGACATTGATGAAAATACAAAATCCAAGATAAAAAAGATTACAAGGTAACAAATAAAAAAATTATACAGACATGTGGGCTAAATAAAAAAGCATTTTAATTCCTAAAGGTTTTTATTTTTAACAAATTGGAACCAAGGGTAATCGGGCATATTCTAATTTACAGAAAATGACTGTAGATGCTCCTGTAAAACTTGGTTCACTTCAAAACCTTCTAAAATGAAATGGTGATAAAACTGAGCTCTTCTTGTAGGAACAAAATCAGTAATATCCAAATAGGCAGTTTTTCTTTCACCATTGACAGCACCGTAGTCTCCTCCTCACCTCAGGTCAGGAGTCTGGGTGACATCCTTTATAACTCCCAATATTTCATATCCACCTGTTCAAGACTGCTTACTCCTTTTGTTTTCACTGCTCCATGTAATGCGGATATGTTCTGGTAAAATTGTTGGATTTGTTTAATTACGCATTTGTATAGCAAGCTTAACTGTTATGAAATGTGTTTTTATGTAAAATGTATTATTATTATTATTGTTATTTTTGTAATTTTAAGGAGTTACTAAATAGAATAAACTCCTAATACGATATCAACTCTGTATATCTCCTTTCAATAATTTTATTGTTTTATATTGTATTGAAGATAACTAAAACTGGGTGTATCAAATTTCAAATCAACTAAATAAGTTCCCATAATGTGATAGATATAGACTGATCTTTTTATTTTTACAGACATAGTAAATAAGAAAACTATTTATTTCCTGAAGACGTGGTATGAATGATGATATATGATAACGTGAACGTTTCTTTACAAACCTTTTCTCAACAACAGGGGAGAGGGAAGTGTTGCTGGACACAATTTTTGAGCTTCAAAGGCAGTTAATGGAGAGGGAGCAGGACAAAAGAGATGAAACTGCTACCCTGGTGGAGGTGAAGACTAAACTGAAGACCTGGATGGATCACCTTAGAATTATAGCCGAGGAGGCAGAGGCCAAAATAGAAGAAAACAAACAGAAGCTTAAGTCAGTGGAGATGGGATATACGGAGGAAGCGAAATGTTTTGGCAAATCCTGGACCGACACTGGACCAGTCTAAGAAAAACTGATGAAGCCACTAAAACTTAGATTTACCTACATGCAGAGGCAGGACATTTTTTTCTTGTACAATGTTGCAGCATGAAGAGCCCTAAATGTGAAAAGAGATTTAAGTTAAGAATGAACATTTGTATATAAATGCTGAATTACTCACTCTCTTGTTCATTTTTTATGAAATATTATTTTTCCTTTTTCCAGCTATGAAAGCCAGCTATGCATCCTTGAATCCAAATATCTTTTATGACATTTAGAATAAAATTATTTGTGCAATAACACTTTTCTGATTTTTTTGGCGATAGCAGTTTTTAATGTTTGGACGGTCGGTACTTGTTTGCTCCTGTTTGGATAGATAAAAGTTTTTTTTGATTCTCATATAGTGGTGGGAATTTCTAAAAACAGCTTTTTAAAACACATTTTCTGATATTTGTGGCCATCATTTTCTACTAAGCCTCATCAAAGCATTGCAAGAATGCTGCAGCAGCTTGTTTCTGAACAGTGAATGGCATTTGAGCCACACTGATGCTGCACATTGTGGTCAAACATTTGTAATTCAGTCTTAAGTGCCTAAGGGACATTGTTCCAGATCTTTCATAGTTCAGTCACAGCTGAATCCGAAACAGAAGAGGGCAGCACCATGGAACAGCTAAAATATGCAGAGAATATTATAGAAATCTCTGAATAATAAAAAAATGACATTGTTGAATTTATTGAAAGAAACTGCTGGATGAGATGCCCCTCAATAACTCACCTCTTTACCTCCTTCCTCGCTGCAGGGTAAGTTCAGATCAGATCAATAAAAATATCAGGATTTTTTTTTTTTATCAAGTTTTACTTTTAAGACAGATTATAAGATATAGAGAGTATAACTTGCCATCTGGGCTAGTTGAGTCTAGGCTCCAGTTAGTTTTTTGTTTGTTTAAGATTTGCAGCAGTTTAACCTGTCCAGCAGAGGGTGCTATGCCAAGAACTGCCTCTCTCTACCACACAGGACCAAAGGAAAGAGGAATGGCTAAAATCAACTTTTTGGAAACTGACACAGAATACGAGGAGAAATGGAAGTGCAGGATATACAAGGGTAATACATTAAAAAAAAAAGACGTCTTACATTTCTGGTCGAATTTGGATGAGAAATGGTAAAAAGACTGTTGAAGGAACAGAACAAAAATCCGCTGACTACAGAGAAAAAAGAGTAGGATGCTTTGAATGGACACCGTCTGTCCGCTCAGAAAAACCTCGGCACCTGGTCCTCAGTGTTCATTGCTCCAACAATCATTTTAGCAAACATCAATCAGCCACATGTGCAACATGTAGGCCTACTGATGGGAAGCACAAACAGAAATTATAAAAAGATGAAAAAATGACAAAAAAATTATAAAAATGAATGAAAATTAAATGATAAAATGACAAATGATATATTCACATTTAGTCAGTAAGGGCTGCTTTAGACTTTAGAGTTTTCCTGATACTGCCCACTGTACCCATAAATTTGATCTTATGGCTAATAGCTTCTCTTGACTCTTTGTCTTTTTTTTGAGAGTTCAGCAGCATTTTGTTTAAGAGTTTTCTTCTACTCTGTTTGCAAAATATCATGTATTGTTTGGGTTTCATTGGACATTGTGAGCCTGTAATTATTACACTATAAATGCATTACTAAACTATGTGATGTCCTTAAAACAGAAACCTAACTGCATGACAAACAAAAAGCACAACCATGCTTTGGACATCAGCACTGGTATCCCGAAACATGGCAGGGTTAACCCAGATGTGGCTGAGGACTAAACAACAATACTTAGCCATTCATGTTTTCCTCCTGTCATGTGTACAAATATCAAGAAGTTACAAGCAAAGGTAGAGCACACTGTGGCACATTTTTTTTCAGCGATGGTCAGGTAGAAGGGAACTGTGTGTGAGCGCTGTTCCCTCATTTGATCCCAAGAATTGAATGTGCCACTACTTATTAAATTGATTCCAATATGTTGGTCTAAGTTTCAGAGTAAACTTTGATTTGTCGGTTTATG
Organism: Fundulus heteroclitus; assembly: GCF_011125445.2. Taxonomy (NCBI): domain Eukaryota; kingdom Metazoa; phylum Chordata; class Actinopteri; order Cyprinodontiformes; family Fundulidae; genus Fundulus; species Fundulus heteroclitus. The sequence continues at coordinate 370,740 of NW_023396541.1, read as the reverse complement.
TTTTATTATTATTATTATTCCTTTATTTAACCAGGAAAAGTCCCATTGAGATTAACAATCTCTTTTTCAAGGGAGTCCTGGCCAAGATAGCGGCAAAAGATTACATTACAATTTACATTACAGTTTACAATAACATCTATCTAAATTAGAATTTCATAAAACAGTTACAAACCATAGATCTCATTTCCAAACCTTTGAGCAATCGATTAAAATGTCCGATCGGAATCAAATCCTTCAACTTCCAGTCTTTCTGAAGATTGTTCCATGCTGTGGGGGCAGAGTACTGAAAAGCTGTCTTTCCAGCTTCAGTGCGGATACTAGGTACAGACAGAAGCAGAGACTCTTGAGAACGTAGAGAATACAGTCCAGCCGCTCTTGGTTGAATGTACTCACAGAGGTATGAGGGGAGCAGACGCAGAATACCCTTATAAATGATCATATACCACTGAGTGAGTCTACGAGTCTCTAATGCTGGCCAGCCCACACGTATATAAAGTTCACAGTGGTGTGTGCGAGGCTTACAATTTGTGATAAATCGTAGAGAGGCATGGTAAATTGAGTCTAACATTTTTAAAACTTGATCTGGGGCATTAATATAGATTAGGTCACCATAGTCCAGAATGGGTAAAAACGTTGCAGCTACCAGTCTCTTCTTCGACTTAAAAGAGAAACAAAGCCTATTCCTGAAGAAGAAGCCAATTTTCAGTCTGAGTTTTTTAAGCAATTGTTCAACATGAGGTTTAAAATTTAGATTTTCATCAATTAAAATTCCTAAATATTTAAAAGATTGAACCCTTTCTATTTCTGACCCATGTTGCATTATTATAATTTATAATTGACAGTGTTCCCATATTTGTAAAATGAACTCTACGGACTGAAATTGACTGCATTCATATGGACAAAGGAGAGATGCTGAAGATGAGCCCTGAGGTACACGATTCCAGCTTAACTAGAACGATATTAATATTGCAACAATTTTATATTGCCTATGTCATAAACACATTTGGTATCAGTGGGAAATTGCTTGAATAAGATCATTCTTAGGTATTTACAACTTTTCAACCTGTTTTAAGCAATAGTTGGTAATCCTGTTCTGAAACACTTTGTCATAATGGGAAAAATCATCCTTCCATCCTAAAAGAAATTAATATACTGTGGTATTCACAAAAAGGAGGTAAAGAATCATTCTCTATCGGGGCAGCAGGCCTTTAAAAACTCTAACCAATCTGCCGTTCGGGCAGAAGAGCATAAATTTGACAGAGTTTTGTACCTGTTCTCACTCTTCATGCACGTCATGCGTGACGTCAGCGCTACATCCGGGTCCCGCGGGTTGGCAAAAGCAGAACTGTTCCCGTCTACTATCGTTACAAAACGGGTGATTTAGAGCGTTCTTTTAGTTCATTTATTTTTGGAATCTAAACAATGTCTACAACTTGTTATGCTCCCGGTTGCACACAGAGGCATTCCAAATCGTCGGATGTACGTTTCTGTCGTTTACCAAAGGACGAGGAAAGAAGAAAGAAATGGATATTTTCATTGAAAAGAGCGCAGGCAGACACTCCCAATTGACTGGGGGGGCCATCATACTACGACAGAATTTGCAGTCTACACTTCATCTCCGGTAAATACAACTTAATTTTGCACTAGTCATTATTCTACTTAAATAGCGGCGGAGGGGAGGTGGCGATCGCTAGACGGGGCCGGGAGAAGCGGAGTCGATGCGCTGCAGTAGCAGCACGCTGCATCATTTTAGTTTTCTTTGTGCAATCAGTGTGCAATAATGTTCACCAGACAGCATCTGCATTACGCCCCTGTTTATGCTGCAACGTCGTCGACACCCCCACCAATTTTAATAAGACAAAAACACCAAAATAATCCATAGTGAACAATGTTTTTTTTAACCTACCGGGCGGGTTGTCCTCTCTGCTGAGGCGTAGTCTGTGTTTGATGCCGCTTTCTGCTGTTACATAAACATGTCTGAACATCCATCCATCCATTTTCTTGACCCGCTTAATCCCTCATGGGGTCGCGGGCGTTGCTGGAGCCTTTTTCCCGATATAAAATAATTGTAGCCGTCCAGTGGTTTCAGGGGCTTTCATGCTCTCTCGTGTGTACTGACCTGCCGTGTTTATAAGGCAGCTGTATGTCACCGTACGGAACACTTGGCCAGCATTTCACAGACTCGCTCCGTCCCTTCAGGCTTTTGCTGTGTGGATCTGGCAATCTGATACCATCAACTATCAACTTACTCTTAAAACGATCTTGTGATACCTTATCTAAAGAAGAAAATTACGTCGAGAACTTGCCGTTTCCTCTGTTTGCGTCCGCCTTTGTGTTCGTCTTTTGCCTACCAGTCCGGCGCGCATGCGCGAAAACCCCGGATCAAAACAACAACAATGAACTGGTCTATTGCTTAATCTATTGGTTGTCCCACACATAGACATTATGTCGGTCTATGTGTGAGAAATCAGGCATTACTACTGTGCAACGCTTCTGGTAAGATTGTGCTTCTGGGAATATTAATCAGACGTAATTTACAGTGAGATCGTATCTTGAAGTCACTATCATATAGAGCTCCATATTGTCAGGAAATGACACTAAAGTCTGATGGAGGAAAATGTTTTTTATAAAGAACTGAAAAATGTTTAGATTTTGAACTCCAGTCATACCTGGTGTCCTATTATTTGTGACTAAAAATTTGTCTGATCAACCTCACTCTAAGCTCTGGCTTCCTGCCCCCATAAGCAAAAGAAGTCTTCTTAACAGCACCACTTTTCTATTACACTATATAAGAGAAAATATACTTCAAAGGAGTTAAACAAGCATTGTCATGTGCTTGTTTTAGCTGAACCTTTCTTTGCATTGTTGACTGTGAATGTAAACCATTGTTCCAAGAAGACTTCTTATAACCTTTTGCCATATTGTAATGCACTTATGCATGTTTTTATTTTTCACTTTTTAATGAGTCTAAACAACATGTTATCTGTAGTTATAACTAAAATTAAGTAGAGTATTTCTCTTTTTTTATTTTTGTAGCCTTACCCAGAAAAAAAGTAAATGGGAGAGATAAAATTACACAATGCCTTGCAAGGGGTTGTGTCCAATATTTTGAAACAATCAAGATTTAAAAATAATTGTTTTAATTTTTTTTAGAATATTAGGAAACAAGTTCTTTAAAAAATAAAATCTTTATTTTTGTTAAACAAAAAGATTAAATACTCAGTAAAGAATAGATTGGCTGTTGATCTGATGAATATTGTCCAATGGGAGCTGCACAAACTTCCCGCCCTGAAGAAAGAAAAAAAAAATCAGTGAAAACTACGTTTGGAATTGTAGGTCGTTGTTTTAAATTCATAGGTCAGTCAGTTTTTAGTGTGTAAATATCTGTGACTTTGTGAAGCTCAGGTTATGATACTGTGCATTTAATCAGAAAGTGATTCAGACGTTAGATCACATTAAGCTACAGCAACTTTTTTGTTTTTCTATTTTGCTTCTTTGTAGTTGGTGTTGTCGTCCAAATGAGAAAAATCAGGGGCCCCTTATTGCAACCTGTGGGTTTTTATTACTGACAAAATAAAATTATTCTCTGTGCTATAGATAAATACATCTGCAAAAAGGTGCATGAGCTGTTGTGTTACATTGAACATGGGTCTACTTTAATATCACTGTGGGTTGACCACAGAGGTGATGAAAGTACCTTTCTTCCTTGTTTGAACAGAAGCATACGTGGCTTGGCCTGGTCCGTTTGCAGCATCTCCGCCTGACAGTTTAAAGTCACAGGAACTGAAACTGTCTGACAATATTTTTAACCATTGTAAAAAAGGAGAAAAAAAACACCAACCATTCGTCATCCTTGGTCTGTCGATAACAGCATAAGTGGTGTAATTTAGATCTGTGACCGTCTCATTTATCAAGCCTGCAGTGAAATATGGAAACAAGAAAAACTAAAGACTTTCACCTCAATTATATGTACTACAGACATGGGGTTATTGGGATTTTTTTGCAGCATTTAACACATTGGGGTTGCCAGGTATGGAATGGAAGAATGTAGCTAGCTGCTTTCAACGGGTGTTGGTGGACAGTGATGAGCACACAGTGTACAGGTGTGTGTGACATTCTATCTGGAAATATATGTTTGTGAACATTCAACATTTTATGCTTTATAAACTATTGTGATAAATAAAATGACCTAACCCAAGTGTATGTGAATCCTGGGATTGTTAACAGAAAAATTGTGTCTAGAATAGATCTGACTTTCAAATCTAGTCTTTCCTTCTTCAATAGTTTCTAGTTCAGGGAGATTTCATAACCAGATTTGGGTGTATTGGATCAGTATCATGTTGAAAAACAAAGTTGCTTTTTGAATAATCAGTCTAACCTGAACAAAAAAAGCATTTTTAAAGGCCCATTTAATCATAAGTTGATGTAAATTGTCCATTTGCACATTGTTTTTGAGAAAAAAAGAATCCTTTTTCTCTAACTTATCAAATTTAGTAAAAAAAAAAAAAATGTAATTATGCCTATACATTGTTGAGAGAAAATACATGTTCAAACTAGGGATAAACAATGGGGTAATTTACCTTTGTGTTTCTTGAATAAAATCAGTCCAGTCACCAAGAGTACAGAACCAAGGCCGCACAGCAGAATAATGATTACTGGGGTCAGATACCGGATCGGCTGAGTCTCCTTATCAGAGCCTGAAAACAAGATTGTTTTCAGGAATACCAAAAGATTTTAAATGCACCTGTTTTCTTCTAAAATAACTTTTAGCTGTTAGAATTTGGTACCTAAGTTTATAGAACCAATACACATAATTAAACACATGCATGCCCAGCTAAATGTAAACCTGTAAAATATACCCCACAGATTATACGGTACACCAAGATTAAAGCCAATTAGAAACATCTCCTGAAGTTCAGAAATAATTACCTTTGGTAACCAAACTTTAAAGGACATATAATTAAAATCTGTGACAAGCCGCGCCTTTCCCTTCACAACCGTCCTCTCCTATGAGCATATTTGTAAAGCATAAAAATACACCAAAACACCTTTTGGAGGAACAATTCCAAAGAAGAAGTAAGTAACTCATAAGTTTATAATACTGTTAGCTGCATTTTGATCTCCTAGGGGTGTTCTCCGCCGTGTTGCTCCAATGCTGCACTGCTCTAATGGTGGCATTTTAGGGCAGGCTCTTTAACAAAGTCCTTTTGCAGAATTTAGCTGTATTTGAAACATAAACATGACTTAATTTACACTACTTCTAGGTGCAATAAATACATTAATAACAATCTATATTTTGCATTGTGTTTTAGAGAGGAAAACCCCAGTTATTTAACATAATATTCAAACATCATTTTAGTACAGTTGACTTTAAGTTATCAGATATAGATGTTATTTGTGGTTGGTTATATTTCTTTTTCTGTTTAGATATTTACAAATTTAAATATAACCAGACAGACGTACAAAACCAAAACAAACCAGCCAAACAACTATTAACCTTTTCCTGGTTCACCAACAGCCAGCCAGCTTTCTGGAGAGTACCCAGCTCCTGAAATGCTGCACTTGTAGAAACCTTCATCAGACTTGGAGACTTTCTGAAGGTTCAGGTTATAGTTTTCATAGTTGGTTTTGAGGAGGAGGCCATCTTTATAGAAGTCAGCTATTTCCGTTTGCTCATTGTTCTTGTTAACACAACGAAGAGTCACGTCAGATCCTTCCTCCACTGGTTGGGCAGTAAATTCTAGTATCACAGAACCAGCTGAGGAAAATGGTAAGAATAAAAATGTTTCATCATCATTTTCTGTGAATATAGATTAACTTACATTATCATTCTAATATTCTATATAATTTTAAAACATTTTTAAGAAATCTTTGTAAACCAACCTGTAACAGAGATGTTAAGAGCTTGGCTTCGTTCCCCCTTGTCATTTTCACACCAGTACTCTCCACTGTGTCTTTCAAATGTAGGATCAATTCTGCAGGATGGAGCTGGGTTGCTGCAGTCCCCTGATTCATTTGTTGAATTAATTTTGTAAAGTTTTCTCATCAGTCTCGATTCCTTCATGTCCTCAACCCTTCCACAGCTCACAATGACAGACTTGTACTCAAAGAACTGAAGTTTGTCAGCAGAGATAATTGGAAAACCTAGGATTGTAGAGGAAGATATAAATAAATTGGTGAAGTTACAATACAGACAGCAATATCAATCTTTAAAAATAATAATCATCTTTATTGTCATTGCACCAAAATTAGTTCTCTGTATTTAACCCATCCCCTTGGGGAGCAGTGGACTGCGACTGTGCAGTGCCAAGGGAGCAATCCGGGTTTAAGGGTCTTGTTTAGAGACCCAAAGTGGCAGTCTGTGGGAATTGAACTCAAAACCTTCGGGATCCGCGTGCAATTCTCTAACCTCTCGGCCAACGCTCCCCAAAAATGCATTAAGTCAATCACCCTCAAAAAATTATCAGTCATGGCAACAATAGTCTTAGATCAACTGAGCAACCAGACCTTCACTCTGTTTTTCTGAAAACTTTTTGACACCTATCCAGGAGCTTGAAATACTTCAAACTATTTCTCAAAATATATAAATTCTGTTAAAAAATAAATCCCTTTTTAAAACATTTTCCAACCCACCAGGCTTCTGCGAAGTGCAACTCTGACCAGGTAGTGTTGATAGCAAGAGCAACACATTCATCACTGCAGAGACATAAGAAATTGCTGTGAATCCAAACTCATAATACACAAATATTGCGAAGAGAATAGCATCAACTTACAGGTTTGAATGCAGAGAGCTGTGACCTCCATGACTGATGCTGAATGCTGACTGACAATGTCTCAGTTACATCAAGGTCATATGAAGCTCAGGACTTCCTCTTCCTGTCTGGATTATTTCTGATGAGGGAGACAGAGATGTTCTGCTGCTAATGAAATATTAGTGACATGGCGTTTTTTTTTACAAGTAACTCTTGTATAATCTCCTGACATTTAAACACACAAAATTGTAGTCTCTGCATTGTTGCTGGGAACAAACCTGAAGTCTGTGCTAATAATGATATAAACCAAGTTCATCATATGCTCTTCAGTGTTCTAAAAGCAACTCTACTCTGCCCTCTGCAGTCTTTTTATCCAAATGTGGATTCAATCAAATTAATTTTGGACCTTGGAAAACCGTCCGTCCGTCCGTCCATCTTCTTCCGCTTATCCGGGGTCGGGTCGCGGGGGCAGCAGCTTCAGTAGGGAGGCCCAGACGTCCCTCTCCCCAGCCACTTGGGCCTAACCTGACAACAGCCAGCTGTATGTATCGCTCCGCCTAGCTCCACTCACATACATCTGGGACACGGCCATAGGCATTGCCTTTACTGAAGGCTGGGCCTTATCAAAACTCCTTGCATATGATTGGATAAGCCACTTGTCTGTCATCTTTATCAACGTGCTATTTCAACCAGTCACACCGAAGCTAACCCGTGACGCTGATGAGACCGACGCCGGAAAAAAAAAAAAAACTTTTTTTTTTTTTATGTGTTTGCGGCTCTAGTGCAGGGTTTCCCGCAGCGCTATCTTGGCGAGGCGGCCGCGGAAAACGTGTCGTCCACCCCCCCCCCCCGCTACGCGAGTCGGTCCGCCTCGCATAAGCAAATCCATGCGGGAAACACTGTAGTGGCACACCTTTTATTGACAGTGAGCTGACAGGAAGAGGGGGAAGACAGGCGGCAAAGCGCCGCGGGTCGGAGTCGATCCCGGGCTGACCGCGTTGAGGACTAATAGGCCTCCCAATATGGTTAGCGCTAACCGCTAACCGCTCCGGGGCGCGTCCGCGTACGCGCCCCGGAAAACAAAACTTGCCAAATCCGGTCGGGAGAAGGGCGAAAACATGGTTTCCACCAACAAAAGCCTTCAGAGCCGTTCTCTGATGTTCTTTTAATGAAACAATATCAGATAGATTGGACAACACGGAGGAAATAGCAGCATCAATGCTAACGCTGGCTTCCTCGATGCGAGCCGCCATTGTTGTTGGAATCTCACGGTGGCTTCTCCACTACGTCACATCCATGAAACACCCGCCCTGCGTCCTGATTGGCCAGACCAAAAATTTGGTTGGGGAAATCATTTTCAAGGAGCCGTGTCCCAGATGTATGTGAGTGGAGCTAGGCGGAGCGATACATACAGCTGGCTGTTGTCAGGTTAACTTGGGCCAGCTTCTCTGGGGGAATCCCAAGGCGTTCCCAGGCCAGCCGGGAGACATAGTCCCTCCAGCGTGTCCTGGGTCTTCCCCTGGGCCTCCTCCCGGTGGGACGTGCCCGGAACACCTCACCAGGGAGGCGTCCAGGAGGCATCCTGACCAGATGCCCGAGCCACCTCAACTGGCTCCAAAACTCATTTCAGACGCTTGTATCTGGGATCTCGTTCTTTCGGTCACGACCCAAAGCTCGTGACCATAGATGAGGGTAGGAACGTAGATCGACCGGTAAATCGAGAGCTTCACCTTTTGGCTCAGCTCTCTCTTCACCACAACGGATCGGTACAGCGCCCGCTTCACAGCAGACGCTGCACCAATCCGCCTGTCGATCTCCCGCTCCATCTTCCCCTCATTCGTGAACAAGACCCCAAGATACTTGAACTCCTCCACTAGGGGCAGCACATTCTCCCCAACCCGGAGAAGGCACTCTACCCTTTTCCGGTTCAAGACCATGGTCTCGGATTTGGAGGCACTGATTTTCATCCCGGCCGCTTCGCACTCGGCTGCGAACCGCTCCAGTGAGAGCTGTAGATCACGCCCTGATGAAGCCAATAGGACCACGTCATCCACGAATAGCAGAGACGCAATCCTAAGGCCACCAAAACGGATCCCCTCAACACCTTGGCTGCGCCTAGAAATTCTGTCCATAAAAGTTATGAACAGACTCGGTGACAAAGGGCAACCTTGGCGGAGTCCAACTCTCACCGGAAACGAGTCCGACTTACTGCCGGCAATGCGGACCAGACTCTGACACTGGTCATACAGAGACCTGACAGCCCTTATTAAAGGGTCCGGTACTCCATACTCCCGGAGTACCCCCCACAGGATCCCCCGGGGGACACGGTCGAATGCCTTCTCCAGATCCACAAAGCACATGTAGACTGGTTGGGCAAACTCCCATGCCCCCTCAAGAATCCTGCTGAGGGTATAGAGCTGGTCCAGTGTTCCACGGCCAGGACGAAAACCACACTGCTCTTCCTGAATCCGAGATTCGACTATCCGACGGACCCTCCTTTCCAGAACCCCTGAATAGACCTTACCAGGGAGGCTTAAGAGTGTGATTCCTCTGTAGTTGGAACACACCCTCCGGTCCCCCTTTTTAAATAGGGGGACCACCACCCCAGTCTGCCAATCCAGGGGAACTGCCCCCGATGTCCACGCAATGTTGCAGAGCCGCGTTAACCAACACAGCCCCACAACATCCAGCGCCTTAAGGTACTCAGGGCGAATCTTATCCACCCCTGGGGCCTTGCCACCGAGGAGCTTTTTAACAACCTCGGCAACCTCAGCCCCAGAGATGGGAGAACCCGACCCTCAGGCTCTGCTTCCTCAATGGAAGACGTGTTGGTGGGATTAAGGAGGTCTTCGAAGTATTCCGCCCACCGACGCACGACGTCCCGAGTCGAGGTCAGCAGCACACCACCCCCACTGTAAACAGTGTTGGTGCTGCACTGCTTCCCCCTCCTGAGACGCCGGATAGTGGACCAGAATCGCTTCGAAGCCGTACGGAAGTCTTTCTCCATGGCCTCTCCGAACTCTTCCCACGCCCGAGTTTTTGCCTCGGCGACCAGCCGAGCCGCCTGCCGCTTCGACTGCCGGTACACATCAGCTGCTTCCGGAGTCCCACAGGCCAAAAAAGCCCGATAGGACTCCTTCTTCAGCTTGACGGCTTCCCTCACCGCTGGTGTCCACCAGCGGGTTCGAGGGTTGCCGCCGCGACATGCACCGACAACCTTGCGACCACAGCTCCGACTAGCCGCCTCAACAATAGAGGCGTGGAACATGGTCCATTCAGACTCAATGTCCCCCGCCTCCCTCGGGACGTGTTTAAAGTTCTCCCGGAGGTGGGAGTTAAAGCTCCGCCTCACAGGGGACTCCGCCAGACGTTCCCAGCAAACCCTCACAGTACGTTTGGGCCTGCCCGGTCGGACCGGCTTCCTCCCCCGCCATCGGAGCCAACTCACCACCAGGTAGTGGTCGGTGGAGAGCTCCGCCCCTCTCTTCACCCGAGTGTCCAAGATATACGGCCGCTGATCAGATGAAACGACAGCAAAGTCGATCATTGAACTGCGACCTGGGGTGTCCTGGTGCCAAGAGCACATATGGACACCCTTATGCTTGAACATGGTGTTTGTGATGGACAATCCATGACGAGCACAGAAGTCCAACAACAAAACACCACTCGGGTTCAGATCAGGTGGGCCATTCCTCCCAACCACGCCCCTCCAGGTCCCACTGTCATTGCCCACGTGAGCGTTAAAGTCCCCCAGCAAAACGAGGGAGTCCCCAGGAGGGGCACTCTCCAGTACCCCTTCCAAGGACTCCAAAAAGGGTGGGTAATCTGAACTGCTGTTTGGCGCATAAGCGCAAACAACAGTCAGAACCCGTCCCCCCACACGAATGCAGAGGGAGGCCACCCTCTCGTTCACCGGGGAAAACCCCAACGTGCAGGCACCGAGATGGGGGGCAACAAGTATGCCAACCCCAGCTCGGCGCCTCTCACCATGGGCAACTCCAGAGTGGAAGAATGTCCAGCCCCTCTCAAGGAGACTGGTTCCGGAGCCAGAGCGGTGCGTCGAGGTGAGTCCGACTATCTCTAGTCGGAACCTCTCAACCTCGCTGGCTCTTGGGACGTGGAATGTCACCTCGGAAAACAAGTCTGAAAAAGACTAATTTAGTTTCACAGTAATTTATGTTCAGTATTTTTTGCACATCAGGACTTTGCTCAATTTCATCTTTCTGGTAGACAGCTCTGTGATGGAGGCAAAAATTATTCTTAGAAGAAGAGTTGAGGGAAATTCAGACATAGGTCTTTCAGAAGATGAGACTCAAGTGAGCCAGGCTGCAGAGGGGGAGAACCAGGACAAGGAACGAGACAAGGATGACCAAAATGCAGTTACAAATGTAGAGGAGAAAGACAGAATCAGCTTAAAGGCGAAAGAAAACAATGTGTAGGTGTCATGGTTTTGAGGGGTTTGGCCCACATGCAGACACAGTTCGAGAACAAAAACAGTTAATAGATGTTTATTTAGGCTCAACACGAATCTAATGCACACAATGTGCGCAGCAGGCGAGGTCGGAACGTCAGAGCAAAGGGTATTGCGGAAAGAAAGAGGGTTATAATTAAATGTAAATCGAGCTAGGGAAATCTACACAGATGCTGTTCTGCTTAGCGCTTGGTAGGGAGGACCTATCCGGGGAGGATGACTGGAAGAAGGAGTTCTGTGAATCCAGGAAGGGGGGTCTCTTGTCCGGCTTGGTAACACCAAGTAGACTTGAGGGGAACGCCAAAGCAACATCTGAGCAGCAGGGATTCAGGAACCGGTCTTGAGCGTACGGAGACAAAACGGGTGAGTAAATCCAAAACACGACGAACTGAAGAAGACAGGAGACAGAGTTAGAGCCAAAAATCAGGAACTTCAAAAACTCACAGGAACGAAGATCTGTTGACAGGGCTATGGCCTAGGCATACCACAACGGGGTAACACTCTGGTGTCTTCTAGCTAACTGAGCACTCCTTTAAAGCTTGAGTAGAGCAGCCTAAACGAGCCACAGGGGCGGGCCACGCCCACCCGTCAACAACAGCCACCTGTGGAACAGAGTTAGTGGAGCACGGTACACAGAATCCTGACAGTAGGGATCTTTGATTTTTTTATTTAATTTTATTTTAAGGGAAAAAGGAAGAGTAACATACAGGAATGTGTTACAGCAAATGTAATTAACTTGTAGTTCCTAAAATGTTTAAAAGTGTAATTATGTGAACACATAAATTGTTGGAAGAACAGATAATTAGAGATAATTAGAGAAGATTGGAGCCCACAGCAGTACTTCCAGCAATTGATAGAGAAAATGAGTATGGTACAGGATTCAGGGACTAGTTTAAACACAAAGCCAGACAAGATCAACCTGTTCTTTCTTTACATGAGAAAGAACACATTCACTCAACTTCAACAAAGGGAAATTGGTTTAAATGCAGTCCTGTATTTGACTGAGACACGTTGCAGAGGATCGTTGGTCAACTTTGAATGACGCACCATACCAAACCTATACTTCAGTCATAAACTAGACTCCACTCAGTTCAGGTCCTGATTTTTTAAAGCAGGTTCCACTGTCCGTCCTTATCGTGCTTAGGAAAGTAATAGTTAATTAGACATTTTATTGCAGTTTTGCTGTACTCTCTTTCCGCAGGCCTCTGGTCATCCTGTAAAAGCACACACACACACACACACACACACACACACACACACACACACACAAATACTTAAAAACTCTGACAAGGATCACTTTTGGAATCTGTGGAATCAAGAATTATTTCTTAGTGGTTTGCAATCAAAGTACATTTTTCCTGTAACGATGTCTGAGTCTTCTTTGGATTAAAGTGACCACACATCGCACAACGTTTCACAAAATATTTCACTATGTGCTTCAGAAATAGTTCCTGTTTTAATCCTGGAGGAAACACCATCCTCCATCAGGTCCTTTCCGGCATCTCTCCTACTCTAACGCTCCTCTGAGGCTGCTCTAGTCCTTAACTATGGCTAAAACAACAACCTTCTGTAACCTACTATCTCACCTGGGGGCCTTCAATAGAACTGGCTTCCAAATCTTGTCTCACCTTTTCCATCCTGCATGCCAACTCCTCACACTGATGAGGTTCACCATCAGTCATGCTATCTGCCATGTTTATACCTTCATGTAATGAATGTGATGTTGGGTGAGTCTAAGTTTTTAGACAGCCTGTGCTGTCTGAGTGCAGTCATAGTGAAACTTTGTGAATTTACATAAGCCCCCACATTGAGTTATCACAACATAAAATACATCCCCTGACTAAATGAGCAGTCCTTTTAAATCAATCTGGCTATTCCTGCTGCATGCATTGTGGTAATCTTTTTCCTTTTTTTTTTTTGTTTTTTACAGCAGTAGTGGCTCATTTTTCCTAGAGTGGGTTGACAGGAAAGGGGGTACGACATGCAACAAAGGACCACAGGTCAGAGTCAAACCTGGGTCAGCCGCGTCGAGGACTAAGGCCTCTGTACATGGGTCATGCACGGCAACCACTGTGCCACCAAAACATTTTATCCAACATTACTAATATGTACATTAACACCCGTCTCTCTCCCCCTTTTTCTGAAAAAAGAAATCTCTAACTACTGCTAGTTTTGTTACAGAAACATCAAGAAACAATGGTAAAGAGTAGTCAGGGAGAGTCAACTCAGTTGCAGATGCTAGTCTTTCTTAAAGTTAAAGTAGGACAAATGCTACCTTAGCTTCCTGAGTCCAAATCTAAACATTATTCAATTTTCTCATACTTTGCATCTTCAAGAGGTCCCTCAAAGGTTGTATGAGATCAGTGCACCCAGGAATGTATTTGTGACTGTTGCCAGTTAGTCCTAAAAAATACAACACGCGCTGTGGTTTGGATTTGTTAGAACACTCTGCTTGTGGTTGGAGGACATACTAGTTGTTCCTGCGGAAATAACACAGCCCAGGAAATACACCTGTTTACTGGCAACTTGCAGTTTATCTTTACTTACCTTAAAACCATGTTGATTGAGATTTCACTAAACTAACTCTGTAGCCTGAAGGCAGTTCTCAGCGGCAGGGGAAGCCAACTGCAGATCACTAACCTACTAACTGTGGGTGGTGTTTTTAGGCAGAGGATATGTCTGTAAAACATCTTTCAAAACCTGATTAAAAATACCTGTTGATAGAGCAAATGCCTGTGGCCATCTGGAGTAGCGTAGCACGCAACCTCTATTAGTAAATAAAAAAATATCTTGGCATTTTTAAACCAATGGGAGACAACATAACACATTTGCCAAATACATTCATGTGTAGCACCAGTGCGAGGGATCCGAACTGGAAATGGCCACAATTTAATTAGGCACAGAAATTGTAGGTGTTTTGCTTCTCAAAAACAGAATTGATAACTAAGATCATGTGGCATGCAATTTACCAGTACCTTCCTTTTTCACTGGAAGAATGAGTGCATTCCAGGCTGAGGCAGAGGGTGGTAAAACTCCAGCGGCAAGGAGGCATGCAATTAATTAGCACTCCCTTCCTCTGCTTAAGATTTATGGGAATACTGGTTCACCCACAGAGGGAGTCAATAGTTACCTTAAATGTACTTGGAACACATGGAACTAATCCCACATAAGTGGACGTTCTGCCCATAGTTATGATGGGACAGTAGCCAACACCTCTGCCGCTCTGCCGCTTCATGATGATCAGTACATTCCCGGCATTGTCATAGAAAGTCACTAAACCTGCATTTTCGTTGACTGATGCTTGTTACCAATGCACTGTCAAGTCTTTCACATGTCAAGTCTAAGATCACATGCTGGTTATAACTTTCTCCACCAGTTGGAATTATTTTGAGGGTTTGAGAACTATTGGTACTGGTGAAGCGAGGTCATGGTCTTCAACTGGAAAAGAGTAAAGTGCCTTCTCCGGGTTGAGGGAGGCTGTCCTGCCTGCAAGTGGAGGGGTTAATGTATCTATTGTTCACAAAAGAGGGAAAGATGGAACAGCAGATCACTACATGGATTGGTGCTTTGTCTGCAGTGAAGGGGGTGCTGTACTGGTCTGTTGTGGTAAAGAGAGCTGGATCAATAGGCAAAGCTCTCGATTTTCAGGTCAATCTACTTTCCCACCTTGATGTATGGTCATGAAATTTGGATTGTGACCGAAAAATCAAGATTGCGGAAACAAGCGGCTGAAATGGGTTTTCTTCGTAGGGAGTCGGAGCTCTCCCTCTTAGGATTCTGGTATGTTTGGTTACTTGTGTTCCTACTGTATCAGAGAAGATCTCTGCTGTCAAGTCCTGTCAGTTATGATTGCTGCACACCTGGAGCAACTCTTCTGATCAGGTTGACTGATGCTTAAAAGGAGCTGCAGGATCATCACTCTTCTCTGGATGATTATCTATGATGGTATTTCCAGCCAGCTCTCGAGCATTAGTGTTTTTTTTTGTGCGATCTTTGACTTCATGATCTTCATCTCAGGATTATTTTCATTCATGTGTTTGAGGTTTTTTGATGATCTCAAGTTTCCCTCAGATTGATCTCAAAGGAAGATTTGTATGCTGCCGTTGCAGCTTTGTGGCATCCTCAGTCTCCTTCACCTGCCTGCCTACCTTGGACCATTTACCTTTCCACCAGCTCTGAATCCTAACTCCTTCCCCCACTCTTACAACCACAGCCAAGTCAGTTCTCTCCTCTGGTCATTTTCCGCACCTGCTCCCATACAAAGTTGTTAACTAATCTCTCCTGTGTTGACGAACCTGAAAGCAGATTCTATAAATATCAAGCTAGATTCAATCCCTTTGCTGAATCTTTTCACATTTTGTAAATAAAACTTTGTTCCTTTAACTGGTCTCCTGAGTGATTCTTCATGTGGGTCAGGAAATTATCTCAAAACATAACACTCTCAGGGTGAGAAACTCTGTTGTCCGGAGGAGACTCAGAGTAGAGCCGCTGCTTCTCCACTTTGAGAGGAGACAGTTGAGATGGATTTGGCATCTAGATAGGATGCCTCCTGGACGTCTCCCTGTTAAGTGGTCAGGGAAGACCCAGAGAAAGACCCAGGACACACTGGAGGGACTATGTCTCTCGGCTGGCCTGGGAACCCCTCAGGGATCCCTTGGAGGAGCTGGTCCAAGTGGCTGGGGAGAGGGAAGTATGGGCCTCCCTACTAAGGGTGCTACACACCGGACCTGACCCCGGATAAGCGGAAAAACATGGATGGATTCGTACTTCTAGCATTAACTGCAGACAAAAGTACTATTTAAATGAAAGTTTAAAATGGGAGCATTGGCACTGTTGTTGGATGGACCCTGATTTCTGTCTTTATGATTAAATGAACATCATTTTTTTTCTAAGCAGTTCCATGCTGCCCTGTAAGGGTTTGATTTTTAGGTTGATTCAGAAACCAAGTGTAAAATAATCTGAGTTGCTACCATAAATTGCCCTATGATAGACTGGCCTGTCCAGGATGTCCCCACCCTCTCGACCATTGACCGCTAAAGATAGGCACCATGGACAAGCAGATATAGAAAATGGATTGATGGATGCTGCCATACATTTAGTTCCAGACAGTTTCAGCCACAAGATTAATCCTAAATATGGAAAATAGTTGGTTCTTTTGTTTGTAATAATAATGATTAAAACAGTATTTCAGACTTTCATGGAAGCCTTTAAACATGCAATCAGGAAAACAAAGCCAGCATACCGATGAAGTGTGCTAAAGTTTATCAGTGTTATCAAAGCCCTACCATAGAAACCTTTATTTTACAACAGGACATTGGCCATGTTGCCTTTTGTACTCTGAGATAAGATGAAGTGATTCGGTTTCATACTTAACACAGCTGCTATAATTACAAATGTTTCATTTTTTTCTGAATCTGTTTTGTAAATAAAGGTAAGAACATTTTGTCTAATTATTTTTTTAAACCTTTTAATATGTATGAATTTGTGATATATTGTACACTCCGAATTATTTCTGACTTGTAAGGCATCATTTCAATGTTTTCTTTAGAGAACAAAGTAGAAAATCTAGTTTAGGTCCAGTTAGATAATATGTGTAGGAGTAGTATCATTTTTACAAAAAGCACACTTTGACAGTACAGTAAATAGTAGATTTTGCTCTTTATTTTTCTTGACCTAATCTGCTTTATGCATATTTAAAAAAAACATATACGGTGGTGTTAAAATGTGCTTGCCCCTTCCTGATTTCTTTTTTCTGCATGTTTATCACAGTTAAGGCAAGGAAAGTTTATTTATAAAGCACTTTCAGTAATAAGATTATTCAACGTGCTGTACATGAACAAAACAAACAAACTGAGGGAATAAACTATTACAGAGAAAGAGGACATTGCAGTAGAATAGTAGCAGTAGGTCAGATATAAAAAAGACTACAAACAAATAACATTTAAAGGAAGTTCTAAACAATTAGGTTTTTAACCTTGATTTAATAAAAATTCAGAAATTCAGCACTTTTACAGTTTTCTGGAAGTTTGTTCCAGATCATAGGAACTAAATGCTGCTTATCTGTGTTCGGTTCTGGTTCTGGTTCTGCAGAGCAGGCTGCAGCCAGAAGACCTTAGTGGTCTGGAGGGTTGATACACTGATAACAAGTCTGTGATGTATTTAGGTGCTAAGCCATTCAGGGATTTATAGACTAACAGAAGTATTTTAAAGTCTATTCTCTGAGATACAGGGAGCCATGGAAGGACTTTAGAACTGGGGTGATGTGCTCTACTTTCTTAGTCTTAGTGACGACGCGGGCAGCAGCGTTCTGGATCAGCTGCAGCTGTCTGATCCACTTTTTAAGCAGACCTGTGAAAACACCGTTGCAGTAATCAATTCTACTAAAGATAAAAACATGGATTAGTTTTTCCAGATCCTGCTGAGACATTAGTCC
This sequence comes from Fundulus heteroclitus, assembly GCF_011125445.2. Lineage (NCBI taxonomy): Eukaryota > Metazoa > Chordata > Actinopteri > Cyprinodontiformes > Fundulidae > Fundulus > Fundulus heteroclitus. Next base: position 353,084 of record NW_023396541.1, on the reverse strand, counting down.
TTTAATCCTGGAAATGTTCTTCAGGTGATAGAAAGCCGACCTTGTAATTGTCTTTAGATGCTTTTGGAGGTTCAGGTCTGAGTCCATCACTACTCCAGATTTCAGCCTTGATCAGTGCAGATGACTCTCCCTGTGGCTTTACGCTTCTTCAGGAGGAGTGAATGCTGCTTATCAGGACTTTGATGCGATCAACTGGGTTCCCTTATATAGGAATTTTCTTTTGACCAATCTGTATAAGCTGACCCATTCTGTGTTGTTGCTTCCTTTTCTGTGAGAATGGGGAGCATTTCTCTATAATATCAACCAGTTCTCTTTGTCTAGTTGTAGGGTTCTTCCTTGATCATTTAGCCTTGCGCCCAGGGTGTTCCAAGGTGGGCTGCAGCTGGGTTTGATCCAATTTCCTTTGGTGACCCATTTGTTGGAGTTGCTGAGCTAGTTTTCACTGTTCAGAATCATGGGGAGAGTTGTCATTACTAATTCCATTTACCTACAAATTTAGCTCAAGTTTATGAGTTCTCGTTTCCATTATTTATTTATTTTACATAGGCTTGTCAAAGTCCTCATAGGTGAACCTACATGGCCCTGTGTGAAAAAGTGATTGCCACCTAAACCTAATAACTGGTTGAGCCGCCCTTAGCAGCAACAACTGCAATCAACTGTTTGTGATGACAAAAACAATTAATGTAATGTTATTACTTTTGTACAGGTTTTGCCTCTACACAAGGTGTGATAATGGCCCAAAAAGGTAATTTTGCAGTTTTTTTGTTTGTTTTTGTTTTGTGTTTTTCAGGTGTGCTGCCTACAATATATTACAGATCTATCTCATAATGTTTTAATAGCTTTAAAAGATAATACATATTTTGACAGTAACAAATCTCCACATATATCTCATTGTCCATACATGCTGCTTAGAACTCTTGTCTCCCTCTCTGTATTGTTGAGGTCAACTGAAATGCAGCATTTGTTTTGGAGAGAAAGAAATTTTATCCAAAGGTCCAAATTGCTTCTAGACAGTGATGATGTCGCTTTGTGTCTATGAATCTATTTAGTTAGCAACTGGCAGAGTTTAAAAAAACATCATCTGCCATAGTAATACAGTGAGAGGACCAGAGCTGAAGAAGGCAAACACACTCTATCAGTTCTAGGGTTAAAATTATCTTCACCAGGTTTGAAATAATTTAAATCTTAAATGTTCAAATATACAAACACCAAAATGTATCATTGCATATCATTATACTGCTTTTAAGATATGCAAGCAGATAGCACAAAGGCTCTATCGTATATTTAGCTCATCAGAACTTAACTCAATTCAATTTTCAATAAAATTTTATTTATATAGCGCCAATTTACAACATATGTCATCTCAAGCACTTTACAAAGTCAAATGCAATCATATCATACAGATTGGTCAAAATGTTTCCTCTCTAAGGAAACCCAGAGGATTGCATCTAGTTACGACATATTCAGAATGTAGTTTTTGCTCATCAAAGTACATTTTTAGATATCCAGAGGTGATTACAGAAACCAACATTTTATTTTAAACTATTGATATTTATAGATGTCTTTACAAAATTTGTATAATGTTCTGAAAGCAAGCAAATTAAACGACAATGATGACAATACCATTAATCATCTTTATTAGTCATTGCAATTGCACGTTCTAACAAATTTTCTCCTCTGCACTTAGCTCATCCTTTAGGGAGGAGTGGGCAGCTGGCAGCACCCTGGGAACCATCTGGAGCTAAGGGTCCTGCTCATGGATCCATAATGCCAGTTTTAGTTTCCCCACAAAAAGAAATAAATGAGAAGGAGTTACACCAAAGACCAAGTGAACCAAGATTTGACTTTCAAGCATGCTATAGGAAATTTGAAAAGCACACACAAGAACTGCAAAGAGATAAAGGTAAAGGCACTATGAAAAATGTAACATCAACCTTTAAAATGAAAAGAAGAAACAGTTAATTATTGGAGATTAACAAAATGAATAAATCTGATGTCGGAGATTAATTACCTGACAAAGGAAGCCCTGGTACAGTTAGGGATGAAATTTAATGCATGAAAACAAATTAAAAAACACACTAACATATGAAGTAAATGATGGATAAAAAGAGAATCATAAATAGAATAAAGAACAAAATAAAAATGTTTAGAGCTTACACCGTTTCATTCAGCCACAATAATAATTCATTGACATGAATGAACTGGATGCATTATGCAGCATTACAGACACCTTCAGTCTGATAGAGATCACAGTGATGGTGTCTGATCTCTGGGTTCAGTCAGAATTTTAAAATCAAGTTTTATGCTCTTTCAGACTCATATTTCTAGATTTCTTCACATATTCCCCCTCATATTAGGAAGATTTGATTACAAGATTTTTTTCTACAGATTTTTTTTATATAAAAGTCATGCATATTTAGCTGATGAAGCAAATAAAACAACAGCAATAATGATAACAATAGTCATCTTTATTAGTCAATGCAATTGTAGGTTCTAATAACCTTTCTCCTCTGCATTTAACCCATCCTTTAGGGAGGAGTGGGCAGCTGACAGCACCCAGGGAGCCTTCTGGAGATGAGGGTTATGCTCAGGAATCCATAGTATCAGATTTGGTTTCAAAATGGGAAACCTTCAGACCCTCCAGGATGCAATCGTACCACTTATTACCCACTTTGCAACCATCACTACAAGATGAGAATGAGTTGAGACAAAGAGTTGGTGAAATGAAAGATGGATTTCAATCATTGAAAAAGGAATCTGAAAACATGAAAGAAGAAACCCAAAGAGAAAAAGGTAAATGATTAAAAATTGATCATCATGAAAATGGTAAAAACAAACAGTTAATTATTGGAGATACTCATAAACAAAATCAATAAATCTGATGATGGAGATTAATTACCTAAACAACGAAGCCCTGGAACAGTTAGGAATTAAATGTAATGCACGAAAAATAATTAAAATACACATGAATATATGAAGTAACTGATGGATAAAATGAGAATCATAAATAGAATAAAGCACAGTAAAATGTTTAGAGCTTACAACAATTCATTTGGCCACAAAATTAATTCCTGACGTGAATGAACTGGATGCATACTTAGCTGATGGAGCAAATAAAAAAAACAGCAATCCTGATACCAATTGTTGTCATTATTAGGCACTGCAATTGTATGTTCTAACAACATTTCTCCTCTGCATTTAGCTCATCCTTTAGGGAGGAGTGAGCAGCTGGCAGCACCCTGGGAACATTCTGGAGATGAGGGTCTTGCTCAGGAACGCAGAGTATCAGATTTAGTTTCAAAATGGGAAACCTTCAGATTCTCCAGGATGAAATCGTCCCACTCTTTACCCACTTTGCAACCAGCCCCACAACAAGATGAGAATGAGTTGAGACAAAGAGTTGGTGAAATGAAAGATACATTGCAAACATGGAAAAAGGAACCTGAAAATCTTAAAGAAGAACCGCAAAGAGAAAAAGGTAAAACACAATGAAAAATGTATCATTATGAAAACATCATATTGCGGAGATTTGATTACAAGATACTGTTTCAGTGTATTGAATTTTGCATGTTTTTTCTATAAAAGTGAGCATACTTAGCTGTTGGAGCAAATAAAACAACAGCAATAATGATAATAACAATAGTTGTTTTTATTAGTCATTGCAACTGTACATTCTAACAATTCAATTTTATTTATATAGCACCAATTCCCGATACATATCATCTCAGGTTATTTTACAAAGTCAAAGCAATCAAATCCTCCAGATTGGTCAAACCGTTTCCTCTGTAAGGAAACCCAGTAGGTTGCATCAAGTTTAAATGACAACAAGCAATGCAAATTGGAGAACAGTAGACCTCTATAGAGTGAGAAAATTAGATCCTGATATCCTCCAGTAGCCTAAGCCTATAGCAGCATAACTATAAAGGTAGCTCAGAGTAACATGAGCCACTCTAGTTATAAGCTTTGTCAAAAAGGAAAGTTTTAAGATTAGTCTTAAATGTAGACAGGGTGTCTGCCTCACGGACCAAAACTGGGAGTTGGTTCCACAGGAGAGGAGCCTGATAGCTAAAGGATCTTCCTCCCATTCTACTTTTAGAGACTCTAGGAACCACCAGCAGACCTGCAGTCTGAGAGCGAAGTGCTCTGTTAGGAACATACGGGGTAATCAGAGGTCTGATATATGATGGAGCTTGATTATTAAGGGCTTTATACGTTAGAAGAAGAATTTTAAATTCTATTCTTGATTTAACAGGAAGCCAATGAAGGGAAGCTAAAATTGGAGAAATATGATCCCACTTGTTGATTTTCATCAGAACTCTTGCTGCAGCATTTTGGATCAGCTGAAGACTTTGAACTGCATTTTGTGGACTTCCTGATAGTAAAGAATTACAATAGTCCAGCCTTGAAGTAACACATGCATGGACTAGTTTTTTAGTGTCGACAATATTCTGGAGGTGAAAAATGGAACCCTGTTTAATTTGGGATTTAAATGACAAATATTGGTCAACAGTAACAAAGAGATTTTTTTACTTTAATATCAGAGGCCAATTTTAAGCCATCCAGATAACAACATTTTTCTTTGCATTTAACCCATCCTTTAGGGAGGAGTGGGCAGCTGGCAGCACCCAGGGAGCATTCAGGAGATGAGGGTCTTGCTCAGGAACCCAGAGTGTCAGATTTGGTTTCAAAATGGGAAACCTTCAGACCCTCCAGGATGCAATCGTACCACTCATTACTCACTCGGACACCACCCCCACAAGACCATGAGAATGAATTTCAAACATGGAAAAAGAAACTTGAAAACCTCAAAGAAGAACTGCAAAGAGAAAAAGGTAAATGACGAAAAAATTGAAAATCATCATGAAAATGGAAATATAGTTACTGAAAATAGAGATACATGAAATGAATACATTTGATATGTGTAGATTAAAGAAATACAAAAAATAAATGAAAACAAATGAAAACAGCAACAAAATATAAAGTATTTTATACAATACAAAGATAATCAGATGAATAAAATTTAGTTCTATAAATAATATATAGTTCTAAACATCTTCAGAACGGAAGATTTATAGAAAAAAAATAAAAAAGCAACAAAATCTAAATCAATTAACCCATAACAACCCAGACCCATTTTTATTTTCATGAAAATAATGGGAGTTGTATAATATACCAACTGGATCATACATAACTTATTTATGAAGTCTTTTCTGAAATATTACCCCATCATGGCACAGAACAGTAATGTCACATGCATTTTACGTTGGGCAAGTACTGTATATTTACTATGCAGTTTGAAATGAATTATATGGCACTTTTAAGTTCATGATCATTGTACTTTCTTTTTATTTGCAACTCCCTAACAAGTTTCACAGTTATAGCATTGTTTGGTTTTGTTTAACAGCTCCTCCTTCAAAAAAAGTGTCCAATATTTGAGGTAGTTTTGACAAAGTTACTACAGAAAACCAAACATCAGATATCTGTAATAAACCAAAAATTATATTATCACATTGAAAATATGTAAAGTCAAAACTGTATTTGAACTGTAGTTCTCACAGCTTTTCTGGAAGTTTAGTCTAAGCTAGATGGAACATTTGAAGCAATTTCTTTCCTCAGTAAACCAAAGACTCACATCGCATTTTCTTAGTGTCATGATTTGTTTACCGAAGAACTCAGGAAGCGCACACGGGACTAAAGTTTAAAAGTTTTTATTTAAAGGAAGTGTGCTGGATGGCGGATGATGAAGACCGGAGGTACAGGGCTGCAGAAGGTTAGGGATGTAGGTGATGGCAGGAGCTGACGGCCCGGAGAGAGAGAGACCACACTCGGTTAGCAGATCTCTGGAGACACCGTGGCACAGAGCTGAGCTTCTCCAGGTTGGCTAGTCAGGTTAGCAGTCCTCTGGAGACACTGTGGCACAGAGCAGAGCTTATCCAGGGTGGCTAGTCAGGTTAGCAGTTCTCTGGAATCACCAGGACACAGAGCAGAACCTCTCCAGGAACAAGCAGTGAACGAACAGTCTTTAGAGTGACTGGCAGGACTAACCTTAACAACAGGAGCAAAACAAAGCTTCCAAGGCAAACCGGGGACTGGCATGGAGAGGAGGATAACTGAAGACGGCCCAGTGCTGAACTGAAGGCAGAGGGAGGTTTAAATAGAACACTTCACAGGTGGATCCAGGGTCTGGCTAATTGACTGGTAAATGATTATCAGGTGTGACTGACTGCTGAGGAGGTGAAGTGAAAATTGACAGAAAATAACTGATGACTGAAAACAAACAATAAATAAAGTCAAACCTAACCCAAAAGAGATGAAAAAATGAAAATAACAGAAAACAAAGCCAAACCAAAACTCAACCATAACATTACCTCCCCCCAAGGCCGGACTCCGGACAGCCTAAAATCAAACAAAACAAACTACAAAGTGACCGAACCAGGGTGGGTGGAGGGAAGGCAGGATGGCGGGCAAGAGTCATAACCAAGCTGATCTAACCTGGGTGGGTGGAGGGAAGGTAGGATGGTGGGCTAAAATCAAACCAAAACTACCCACTAGGGCGAACTAAAAAGGGTTTCCAACAATCCCTGATAAACCAAACAAAAGGACGTCTAACAGATGCTGGTAGGCAAAACAAAAGGACGTCTAACAGATGCTGGTAGGCAAAACAAAAGGACGTCTAACTGACGTTGACAGGCGAGCATCGCCACCAGGCAAAACGGGCATGAACAGGCGTACGACAACGCCAGAGGGCATGAACAGGCGTACGACAACGCCAGAGGGCAGGAACAGGCGTACGACAACGCCAGAGGGAAGAAACAGGCGTACGACAACGCCAGAGGGAAGAAACAGGCGTACGACAACGCCAGAGGGAAGAAACAGGCGTACGACAATGCCATAGGGAAGAAACGGGCGCACCACAGCGCCAAAGGGAAGGAACGGGCGCACCGCAGCACCAAAGGGAAAACCCGCCGGGGCGTGAGGGAAACGCCGGGGCGCAAGGGGAACCGGAAAACCTAACACTCTAGGTACCTGAAGGCATCTAAACACGCCGAGAAAACTGGATCTAATTGCCAAGAATCTAAACACCAGGGAACCAAGAAATCTAAACACCAGGAGTCTGAGGGCGTCCTAACACGCCGGGAACACTAAATCTAATGCCATGAATCTAAACACCAGGGAAACAGGAACGAAGGGCGTCCTAACACGCCAGGAAATGCAAATTCTTAACAGGGGTCAGAGGGCGTCCTAACACGCCGGAAAACCCAGGAAACCTAAATGCCAAGGAACTAAGGGCATCAAAAAACGCCAGGTGACTAAGGAGCTAGGAGGCCAAAAATAAAACTAAGGAAGGGACTTAAGGAGCGCAGGGAACCTAAAGAGCGCTGGGAAACTAAAGATCTAAACCAAAAACTAGAAAACCAGGCATAAACTAACCTATAGGACAAAACCAGAAAACTAGGGCAGGGATAACAAAAGAAAAACCGAAGCAAAAGCTAGAAAATCTAAATAAAACTTAAAAACTAGGAAAAAGATCAAGACATTCAAGAAAAACTATAAAACTAATGCAAAAACCAAAACAAAGAAACTAGGACAGGAACGGGTAAACTAATGTAACACTAGATAACTAAAGCTAGAACAAAAACTGAGAGAACAAGGCAAAAAACTAGGATTCTAAAGCAAACAAATAACCAAAGCAAAAACCGGAAGACTAAAGGCAAACCTGGAACACCAGAACAGAGGTGGAAAAACAAAAGAAAATAGAAACTCAAGTACTCTAAGAAAAACAAAGAACCCCCTAAATAACTCTAAAACCCCAAAAATCCTAAGTAAATCAAAACTGAAATCAAGCCCAAAAAAATAACAAGGCACTGGCCTTAAGGGCTCAGGCAAAAACGGCTGCTAAGCAAAAAAGAAAAAGACGAGGCAGAATCGAGCGGCTCGAAGTCCGCAGTCTGCGGCTCCGGCCGAACAGAGAAGTCAGAGGCGGTGCCAAGCTACAGGTCTCGGCGGAAACCGAGGCCAGAGGCAGGTCCTCCTGGACCTCCTCACGAGGCTTGGGCGGAGGCAGGTCCTCCTGGACCTCCTCACGAGGCTTGGGCGGAGGCAGGTCCTCCTGGACCTCCTCTTGAGGCTTGGGCGGTGACGGAATACAGACCTCGGAGGGCGGCGCTGGGCTACAGGCTTCGGAGGGCGGCAGGGTTGGAGGCAGAAGCGCGTCCTTGACGGACCTTCCGTGCCGGTGGTTCTGCCGTCCTTGCCGGAAGGAGCCAGATGAGGAATCCGGGGCAGTCTTGGAGGTAGCCGCTGGCCAGTAGGGCAGAAGGTCGTCTCGGTCACCGTAGAAGAAATCCCACAGCTGGCTCTCCTTGATGCGTGGAGCTCCGCTAGGTGGAACGATGAGCCTCACTCGAGGGGCCAGCTGCGAGTCATGGAGGTGATGACCGAGATGACGAGAGGCTGAGTGGCTTCTCTTCCTGGGTTCCGGGGTAGCCGTAACAACGCCCACGTAAACCACCTGGGGAGTGGAGTCGGTCCGGACGGGTGGCGCAGGGTCCCGGGCGGAAGCCATCTTGGCATACCTCTCCCTCATCTGGCGTTCGCACATCTCCACATATGCGAGGATGTCCGGGTCGTCAACTCCTGCAGGTAAGCCCCATGTGGTTCCTGAGTTCATCCTTTGACTGGGCCGTACTGTCATGATTTGTTTACCGAAGAACTCAGGAAGCGCACACGGGACTAAAGTTTAAGAGTTTTTATTTAAAGGAAGTGTGCTGGATGGCGGATGATGAAGACCGGAGGTACAGGGCTGCAGAAGGTCAGGGATGTAGGTGATGGCAGGAGCTGACGGCCCGGAGAGAGAGAGACCACACTCGGTTAGCAGATCTCTGGAGACACCGTGGCACAGAGCTGAGCTTCTCCAGGTTGGCTAGTCAGGTTAGCAGTCCTCTGGAGACACTGTGGCACAGAGCTGGGCTTCTCCAGGGTGGCTAGTCAGGTTAGCAGATCTCTGGAGACACCGTGGCACAGAGCTGAGCTTCTCCAGGTTGGCTAGTCAGGTTAGCAGTCCTCTGGAGACACTGTGGCACAGAGCAGAGCTTCTCCAGGGTGGCTAGTCAGGTTAGCAGTTCTCTGGAATCACCAGGACACAGAGCAGAACCTCTCCAGGAACAAGCAGTGAACGAACAGTATTTAGAGTGACTGGCAGGACTAACCTTAACAACAGGAGCAAAACAAAGCTTCCAAGGCAAACCGGGGACTGGCATGGAGAGGAGGATAACTGAAGACGGCCCAGTGCTGAACTGAAGGCAGAGGGAGGTTTAAATAGAACACTTCACAGGTGGAACCAGGGTCTGGCTAATTAACTGGTAAATGATTATCAGGTCTGACTGACTGCTGAGGGGGTGAAGTGAAAATTTACAGAAAATAACTGATGACTGAAAACTAACAATAAATAAAGTCAAACCTAACCCAAAAGAGATGAAAAAATGAAAATAACAGAAAAACAAAGCCAAACCAAAACTCAACCATAACACTTAGATGGTGGTGGTTGCTTTAACTTACACCATATTTGCAACAACCCCACTGGTCTCATTGTCCTGGCCAGTGTGCAAGCTTACCAGTGCAGATATCTGCAACACCAACTCCTTTTGGTGCTGGAGATGGTGGTGGGTGCCCCTAGTGGCAACCTATAGAAGGACTGAAAAATAAGGAGCCGCTTGATGAAGTGAATGGTCATTTAATAAACATAATAGCAAAATTTACAGGCAAAGTAAATTGGTGAAGACAAAGACCCAGATTAAAATAAATACATTTGATGTCATAGATTAAATTCTTAACAAAGACAAATACATGTATATGCAAAATAATTTAATATTCAACTAAATCAAATCAAATAACTACAATAAAATCAGAAATGAAGATGTTTAGAACTGACACCACTTTATCTACCCAGAATAATAATATCTGACATGAATGAACTAAATTCTGAATGCACTACGAGGTCACAGTGATGGTGTCTGATCTCTGGGTTCATGCATACTGTAATATTTAATTGATTGATTTTGGTGTTCTTTGTATATATCTCTTTGCAGGTGAAGAAGTAGGCTGAGGATGTATCGTTCTCTCCCTTTTCTGTCCTCTTTCTCTCACCTTTTCTTCTTTGTTTCTCCTCTACCTACTTGTTTCAGTGTCCATTTAACATGAAATATCCCCTGCATAAATTATAATTAGGCTTCTTGTATGTGTAAATCAAGAGGAGCACTATAGCGAAAGCAGTAAGGCTCCAACTGTGAAAATAAAATATAGTAGGCTCTTTTCGGCATCAAGACAACTATTCAGACAGAACACAGAAAAAAAGCAAGGGCTGATACAAGCTTGTTGTGTTTGTGTGAAAAATCAGACACATCAAATCTGGCAAAATACTGGTTTATATTATTTACATCCTGCCCTGTGCTATGTAGACTTGATTCACTGGGCTCATATCAAGTCATGGTTCTCATCAGACCAGCTGACAGCTTTGCTAGGGCCCGGGACAACGCAGTCTTTTTTGGGCCCCCCCTCTACACCTGCCGCCACCACACACACACACACACACACACACACACACACACACACACACACACACACACACACACACACACACACACACACACACAGACACACACACAGACACACACACCAAAAAAAGTCAACTTAACTGTATACTTCATGCCCTGGGAATCTCTGTATTTCATACTGGATATTTTCAACCCATCTATTGAATTTAGTGCTCTAGTTGATCTTTTCTTCATCAGAGAACAGCACTGCAGCCAAAACATGGCCTTTTCTGACCTGCTGTATATTAGCCAGTCCTTAAGCTTGATGTATCATGAAACCATTGACCTTTCGGGTTTTGTGATTTTTATTTTATTATTACAATTAAATAATAATAATAATTCCCTAATCCACCTCTTATATCTTTCAATCCCTATGTAATTTTGTCTGTGTTATGTGCACCTGCCTGTTACTTTAATCCTATAAATTTCCCCGTCATGGGATAAATAAAGGATTATCTAATGGTATCTTATCTTAAATAACACTTTTTAACAGGATATATGTACTGGGTTCTTTCAAGGTCTTAATTACATTTTCTGTTTGGGCTCCAGTAACGTATGATAGATAATATCTACTTTGAAAGTTAACATGAACTGCTGCTGAAGATGACCACTCTTATCTACCTGGATGTTTTCTGGAGGACTGAAACGCCTCAGTCAGTGACGTCAGTCTGTGGGTCTGTCGGGGCAATGACAGAAGTTTCATCTCCTCTCTCCATTTCTGTGGCTTGACGTTTTCTTGCTCATGTTTTTTCACGTGCTTATATAAAATCGTTGTGTTTCCACTTATTTTAACCGGCTTTTTACAAAACATACAGCTTGATTTCATTTACGGTACTTAAATAAAGCCAAACGGTGCTACTTTCCCTGTTCATGTTTTTCCGCTGCTGCGGTCTCTCTCAGCAGCGCGATTGTTTGTGTGTTGAGTTTGTGTGAGAGCTGAGTGGGCGGGCCAAGCTGAGCCTGCGTGCTGATTGGCTGGCGCCGCTGAGCCATGTACGAGGGGAGGGGGAGGGTCCTAGCAGCAGAGTGCTGCCGTGACACAACGCGCTGCAGTCAGCATGCGTGCTGACTCACACTCTGACTGACCATTTTAATGGTCAGTCAGAGTGTCCGTTTTGGGCCCCTCCCCCCTCTGTCCTGGGCCCGGGACAACTGACCCGTTTGTCCCCCCCCCTGTCGGTGGACGTGGTTCTCATACTGTCCCAAAGACAGGATTAGAATCATTAGTAGAACTTTCAACCTTATCTTTATAATGTCGTCTGCTATGTCAGATCAGTGTTTTGTGCAATCTTAATTTGCCCTGGGTCCCCACTATAAAAAGCGAGCTTATTCCTGGTAATTGTGCTTTTGACCTCTATAGTCATCCAAGGTTTATTGATGTCAATAACCTGGATTTGCTTGCGAGGCACCACCAAACCAGCACAATAGTTCACATAACTACTCACTTTGTCAGCAATGGCATCAACATCAGTACAGTCACAGCCCTCTGTGAAAATAGACCAGTCTGTGCAGTCGAAGCACCATCTCAGCATCTCAAACGCCTCCTCAGACCACATGCACATAGTCTTATATATAACTGGCTGCTTCTGCACAACACGTGTATAACTGAACTTCAGTAGCACAAGATTGTGGTCAGACTGTCCGAGTGGAGGGAGAACAGAGGAGACAAAACTATCCGTCATATTAATATAAACCAAAATATAAGGATGACAGCTTTACACCAGCAGCTCCATGTTCTCATCACATAGTTGTTGCAAGAGGTTGCTAGCCTAGCCTGGCCTAGCTTTAGCACTACAATGGCTTCTTCCCCTATCCTTTCATCACCGTCTCTGTCTAAGTCTCCCCCTCTCTCTGCTCTCCCTGTTTGATGTTCAGTTATTCCTCTTTAGTGATAGTGGTACATGTAATAAATGTAGTGTTTTTGTAGCTTTGGAGGCGAGGTTGTCTGAATTGGAGACCCGGGTCAGTGCTACTGAAAAACCAGCAGATAGCCACAGAGATTAGCTTCATGTAGAGGTCCTCCAGCAGCACCTGAACAGCTGGGTAACCAGGCCGGCTAGGTGACAATACGCAGGAAGCATAGCTCTAGATTTCAGCACCAAAGTGTGGTCGGAATTCTAAACAATAACTGACTTCCTAGAGTTATTGAATAAGGAAATGGTGGAGTGATGAAGTTCCAGCACTTTATTTGAGAAACAGAGCAGAGATCACATAGATGGAAAGTAATCGCACTCCACGGTCCCACTACAGTCTGCGTCTGTCTATTTCTTCCCCTCCTCGCTTTTGGCTCTCCCTAATACTCGATAGTGGCCTTGGCATGAGACAAAACAAACACTGTCAATCCTAGACAATCATCATCCTGTACAGTAGCTATGCAGCATTTGGCCTTGCAATCAGCAGGCCTGTGCTCACATGTCCGAGTGGCGTGAGGCCATAGTGACTTCAGAATAATATTCCCATTAACACCACCAACCCGTCTGCATTTCTAACAGATTTTCCCCATTCAATAACACACCCGCTGAGAAGCCGACTCTGGTGATTAGCAGCTCCACAGTCAGAACCCTTGGCACCAGGGACCATAGTCAAATGCCTGCCAGGGGCCAGAACGGTCAACATAAAACAATCTTACTGTATTTACGCTAAGGAAAATCGTAAATACAGTAAGATTGTTATTCACGCTGGCGGTAATGACACCCGGTCACGCCGATCGGAGATCACTAAAGTTATTGTTGCTTCAGTGTGTGAGTTTGCTAAAACAATGTCACACTCTCTGGTCCCCTGCCTGATCTGACCAGTGGTGACATGTTTAGCCGCATGTCATCATTCAACCGCTGGTTGTCTAGGTGGTGTCCTGAAAACGAGGTGGGCTACATTGATAACTGCCGAACTTTCTGGGGAAAACCTGGTCTGATCAGGAGAGACGGCATACATCCCACTTTGGATGGTGCAGCTCTTCTTTCTAGGAATGTGGTTGGATTTATTAGTTCTCCAAAATGCTGACAACCCAGGGTCCAGACCAGGAAGCAGAGCCGTAGTTTAACACACCTCTCTGCAGCTTCTGTAGTGTTACCCACCCATTATCCTATTGAGACGGTGTCTTTCTCACGGCCAAAACTCAAAAGATTTGTATCCTGGCTACAAGACAACTACATTAGTATAAATGAGTTAACGCCCTTCAATTATTTAAATTTCTACATTCCCAGAATTACAGGAAGAGGAGGAGGAGTGGCAACCATCTTTCAGTTGGATTTATTAATTAGTTATTTCTTGAATAAAGTATGCATGTTTTTTTTTTTTTTTTTTGGTTTGTTTGCTTGTACAACAGATGAGAATGCTTTGCTAACCAAGCAAATAAAATATAAAGAAGAGGAGAAGAAGAAGTTAGTCTCCACACTTAAAGAACAAGGCAAGGCAAATTCATTTGTATAGCACATTTCAATACAAATATAATGCAAAGTGCTTTACATGATTAAAATATAGGAACATAAAACAGAATAAAAGCAAGTGGGAACAAAATATAGAAACAAACTAGAACATGGGAGAATAGAAACTAAAAGCAAACTAATGATGTTCAGTAAAACAGTTTAACTAGAAAAGTCAAAGGCAATCCTAAACAAATGTGTTTTCAATCTTGATTTAAAGGAACTCAGGCTTTCAGCATTTCTACAGGTTTCTTGGAGTTTGTTCCAGATCAGTGGAGCATAGGAACTAAATGCTGCTTCTCCATGTTTGGTTCTGGTTCTGGTTCTGCAGAGCAGGCTGGAGCCTGAAGACCTGAGTGGTCTGGAGGGTTGATGCCCTGATAACAAGTCTGTGATGTATTTAGGTGCTAAGCCATTCAGGGATTTATAGACTAACAGAAGTATTTTAAAGTCTATTCTCTGAGATACAGGGAGCCAGTGGTAGGACTTCAAAACCGGGTACATGTTCTCTACTTTCTTAGCCTTAGTGAGGAGGGGAGCAGCAGCATTCTGGATCACCTGCAGCTGTCTGATCCACTTTTTAGGCAGACCTGTGAAAACACCGTGGCAGTGATCAGTTTGACTAAAAATAAACGTAAGGATTAGTTTTTCCAGATCCTGCTGATACATTAGTCCTTTAATCCTAGAAATGTTCTTCAGGTGATAGAAAGCCGACCTTGTAATTGTCTTTAGATGCTTTTGGAGGTTCAGGTCTGAGTCCATCACTACACCCAGATTTCAGGCCTGATCAGTGGTTTTTAGCTGAAGCAGCTGAAGTTGTGAGCTAACTTTAGATCTCTCCTCTATTAGTCCAAAGATTATTACTTCAGTTTTGTTTTTATTCAATTGAATAACATTTTGGCACATCCAGGCATTGATTTCTTTGAGGCATTTCCTCAGTGCTTGAATTGGTTCATAGTCACCTGGTGATATGGTGATGTAGAGCTGTGTGTTGTCTGCAGGTAAACTCAAAACTTAAATTATGTTGAAAAGGGAATACCAGCAAGTTATTGGAGATAGCACTACATGAATATTTAAGCAAAAAGAAAGTCAGATAACTAGAATAATATCAGTAAAGAAGATGATTAGAACTGAAACCAATTTATTCACTTAGAAGAACAATTAACTACATTAGTAAACTGGATGCATTATTCAGCATTACAGGACCTATAGTCTGATACGGGTCAGAGTAATGGTGTCTGATATCTCGGTTCATACAGTTTTTAAGTTATCATGCTATAATGGACTCACAATTATAGATTTCTTCAAATTATTTTGATCATAGTCAGGACATTTGATCATGAGATATTTTTTCTGCAATTTTAAAGTATGTTTCTTTTCTACTACTGACAAGAATGCTACCCTGACCAAGCAAATAAGATATGAAGAACAGGAGAAGAAGAAGTTAGTCTCCACATGTAATGAATGGGGAAATGAACTTGATAGACTGAGAGAAGACCTGGAAAAGGAAAAAGATAGATCTACATAAGCTCAAAACACTTGCTATTAAAGATTAGGAAAGACAAGCCAAGCTTATTTATAAAGCGTTCTTCAGTATTAAGACAATTCAAATTATTGAGTCGGGTAAAAAGGGAAGCTGCAGCCCTGGTAAAGGGTTGGAGGAAAACATCAAGAAAATATTTTTTATATTTTTAAAAATCCGACTGAAATTTCCACATTCCCAGAATTACAGGAAGAGGAGGAGGAGTAGCAACCATCTTTCAGTGTGATTTTTTAATTAGTTCTTTCTTGAATAAAGTATGTATATGTTTTTTTGTTTGTTTGTTTTTACAACAGATGAGAATGCTAGGCTAACCAAAAAAATAAAAGACCAAGAAGAGGAGAAGAAGAAGTTAGTCTGCTCACTTAGAGAACACCAAGATAAACGTAATAAATGGGAAAATGACATTGATGGACTGAAACAAGACCTGGAAAAGGAAAAGGGTAAATACATGAGAAAATACTGCACCTTATACTGTATTTTAAATCTACTGTAATTTACAAGCTATATTCTTGCACAATCAATTCTGCACATACAAATGGTTTTGAAAATACTTACCTGTACACTGTGACTTTCTCCTGCATTGTTTACATTTCAATTGTTTACTTTTAAATCACTGCTGCACCTTATACTGTAATTTAATTTTACTGCAATTTACAAGCTGTATGCAACAAAATATCGTTCTGTCCGCAATGCATACAAATGACAAATAAAGTTGTCTAAGTCTAAGTCTAAGTGAAAATTTGCTTACTTTTTTACAGAGAAAACCCATAATATTAGAGGGTCAGTCTGTACGGCCAATGTCAAGTTTGTTTGCAACAAGAACTGATTTTGATAGAATGTTCCAATTCAGCCATATAAACAAAAGCTTAGAAAAAAAAAATCACCGGCTAAGTTCCTCCTCCTGTTGCCTCTATCTTCAACCCACAGCTTTCTTTGAGAAAGTTTTGTCTCTCATAGCGTCTGATTTGACTCAGATGACCAGATTGATTTATTTTGTCTCACAGAAACCTGGCTGCAAGAGAACAATGTCAGTACAAATGAGTCAACTCCTTTTAATTATTAAAATGTCCACATTACCAGAACTACTAAAAGAGAAGGAGGAGTAGCAACCATCTTTCAGTGTGATTTATTAATGACTCTTTCTTGAATAAAGAATCTATATGTTTTTTGTTTGTTTTTACAACAGACGAGAATGCTAAGCTAACCAAAAAAATAAAAGACCAAGAAGAGGAGAAGAAGGAGTTATTTTCCATGCTTGAAGAACAATATGATAAACTTAATAAATGGGAAATGGAACTTGATGGACTGAAAAAGGACCTGGAAAAAGAAAAAGGTAGACTAATTTCCAAAACCATCAGCGCTCTTCTTTGTTGAAACAAGTAATTTTTTCTTTAAGAGACTTGTTAAGTCTGAAGAGATACTTATAAAGTCAGCCTTGTAGGCAATGCTTTTGTATAATGGCTTAATGAGTAACTGGGACAATCAAATCTGTACAAAAGACTGTAAGCAAGTGTGGCCACTTCTAATCTGTACCAGTAAGACCCATTGTTGTTATTATCAGAATCAGAACACCACATACAGAACACCATCAACTTTGTAGACAAGATGACGGATGTTTATGTCCATTACTGTGGATGAGGTGAGGGTTGTGGTCTGTATAAGATTATATTGGTATTTTTGTGAAAAGAAAACACCCATCATTAAACAGGGATGCTTTTAATTGTTTCCTTCTTACAACACTGTTATTATGATTGTCACACAGCCCGCTGGGAACATGAGCACAGTGACAACAGGTTAGCCTGATTGACCTCCTGGCATGTGAGCTTTACTTTTTCTTGTCCACATAACTTGTTGAGCCATTATGCAAAGATACATCTTAAAAGGCTGAGTTTATCAGTAACTCTTCAGACTGAAGACGTCTCTTGAAGAAGAGAAGTTTCAACAAAGAAAAATCTTTCCACAAGACCTGCTAATTATTGATGTTAATTTTTAAATTTCATGTTGTTTTAGACTAGATATTTCAATATTAATTTTACTATTGTCATATCATTATTGACATTTGATTACAAAACTTTGCTACTATCATATTAAAGCCTGTATTATCTTCCACAGCAGGTAATTCCAGGCTGCAGGATGACAAAAA
Organism: Fundulus heteroclitus; assembly: GCF_011125445.2. Lineage (NCBI taxonomy): Eukaryota > Metazoa > Chordata > Actinopteri > Cyprinodontiformes > Fundulidae > Fundulus > Fundulus heteroclitus. Next base: position 335,384 of record NW_023396541.1, on the reverse strand, counting down.
AAAACTCAAAGACGCAAAAGAAAGCAAAAAGTGAACTGGAGAAATAGAAATGTATTTTTAGTTGTTTTTTTTTTTTGTTTTTTTTTCAACACTAGTTGCTCATTTTTTGTACAGTTGGCTAACAGGAAAGGGGGTACAAGAGAGGAGGAGAGACATGCTGCAAAGGACCACGGGTCGGAGCCAAACCGCGTCGAGGACTAAGGCCTTGTGCGCGCTAAACCACTGCGCTACCGAAGCACACCCAAAATGTCATCTTTCACTGGATCTTAAAGAGATCGACTCTGAAAGGGAAAAATAACAAAAAGGAACTTCAGTCACTGGAGACAAAAATAACAGAGAGCGGATCATCTGATGGTCAAAAGTCGTTCTTGTGAAGTAAAGAAGAACTACTTCAATCCCAGTGGAAATTAGATAAGAGAAAGAAACATGTGAAAGACATCTATGGGACATAGAGAAGGGTTTGGAACCTATAGAGCAGGGGTGTCAAACTCAATTTCACCAAGGGCCACTTCAGAATATTGGCCACCCTCAACGGGCCATATTGACAGTATAAATCAGGAATGCCCAAGTCCAGTCCTCCAGACTGCAACTTTTAGATGCGTCCCTGCTAAAACATACACAAGACAAAAGGTTGAATTCCTGCATTAGGCCTCATTCATAGGCCTCCTGTAGAGGCCTATGAATGAGGCAATGATCCAGGTGTGTTAGAGAAGGAACGCGTCTAAAGTTGCAGAGCATAAATGTATGAAAATACAATGTTAAGAATAAATTAAACAACACCTCATATTGTTAAATAACTGATTTTATGTATTCAAGTGTTAAATATTACATTTCAGTTTGCATGGATGTAAAATTACTGCTTAGTTTAAACATTACAATACTTAAATCAGTGTTTAAAGATAAGCAGAGAAAGAACTTAAACAAGTTTTGATATTAACTGAACTTCTCAAAATGTTTTTGTTATTTATTACACAACGACCATGTATTTCACATAAGAACAAAACAATTAGGTGATGTTGCCTGTCCTTGAACTCAAAACTCAAAGCTCTTCACCCTGTCACCAACTCACACACATCCTCATTCACCAGCTGTATTCTGTAAATAAACACAAAACAAAACACAAGCAACATCAAGAAACTATATGCATATTCCAGTATACCGAGTTTTGGTTTTACATTCATTCTATTTTAATTCAGTTTGTTCGTGCTTACCAATGTTTTCTGGCCGGATGTCTGGCACCGTTTTCCCCTGGTCAGTTTATCGATGTCTGGTTTTAGTTCTTGTTCTGTGGCAATCCGCAAAACGGCATGTAGGTTTTCATCAGTAATGCGCGATCTGTGCTTGATCTTGTTTAAATTCATTATTGAAAACATCTGTTCGCACAGATAGGTGCTTCCAAACATGGACTAAACACGGGCTGCATGGAGTCAAACCTATAACATCAAATCAGGGGGCAGCAGTCCTCGATTGAAACATCACAGAACTTCGCTTTCAGGCCAATGTCGCTTTGAAGCTCAATTAACTCCACCTGAAGGCGGTGGGGCGCACTGCAGACATCGGCGGTGAAAGGATTGGCAAAGAAGTCAAAAGCAGAGCGCTGCGATTTAAAGTCAGAAAAGCGCCGACCAAACTCGTTTATTAACAGAGTTAGTTTGGCAGTTAAACGAGCACATGAAAAAGCACCGGGAGAAGAAGCCGAGATGATCTGACGAGCAGGAAAGTGGACGTGATTGTTTTGTTCCACCTGGCACTTCCATAGGTTGAGTTTTCGCTGGAAAGCTGTGATCATATCGGACATCTGTGTGATGACTTGTTTACGTCCTTGCAGTTTCTGATTTAGCTGAGCAAGATGCTCGGTGACGTCACATAACATAGCAAAGTCACACAGCCATTTCAGGTCGGACAGTTCAGACAGGGTTTTTCCTTTGTTCTTCATGAAAAGATTGATTTCTTCTTGAAGTTTAAAAAATAGTTTGAGGACTTTGCTCCTACTCAGCCACCTTACTTCTGTATGGTACGGCATATCTTCATGCTCTGAACCCACCTCCTGCAAAATTAGCTGAAACTGGCGGTGATTCAGGCAGCGCGCCCAAATAAAGTTCACTGTTTTCATGATTGTGGTCATCACATTATCTAGCTCCAGAACTTTTCCACACAGCGCTTCCTGATGGATAAGGCATTGATACATGATCAGCAGCATCTGTTTGTTGCTTTTTTGCATTTTTCATTAGTCCAACCAAGCCTGTTTTTCCTCCACACATCGCAGGTGCACCGTCTGTAGTTAGTCCCACCAACCTTTCCCACAGCAATTTATTTTTAACGACAGACTTCTCCACCGCATCAAATATGTTCCGACCGGTTGTGGTTCCATGCAGCGCCACTATATCCAGGAGCTCCTCAGTTACAGACAGGTCTGGCTTCACCCCTCTAATAAAAATGGACAAATGCGCTGTATCCACGTTGTCTGTGCTTTCATCCACAGCTAATGAAAAAGCCAGACAGCTGCCCATTTCTTCGGCCAGCCGTGACGTTAAATTTCCGTCAGTTTGGTATTTCTTGACAAACTGACATTTTGAAAAGTCTGTACTTTGTCAGGGCACACCTGCTCACACACCTTTAGCATACACTGCTTCAAAAAAGCACCCTCCGAAAAAGATTTTGAAGCTCGGGCGATTTCTTTTGCCACAATAAAGCTTGCTTTCACCGTTGCATCATTTTTGGCTGTGGCTTTTGTAAACAATGTCTGCTGCAATTGTAACCTGCCTTTTAAATCTGCTGCAGTTTGTTGTTTTTCTTGAAGGCTAAAGTTTGCGTACTTAGCTCCGTGTTTGGTTTCAAAATGTCAACGTATATTGTATTCTTTCACAACGGACACTGTCCCAGAACAGAAAAGACATACTGGTTTTTCACCTTGAAGTACAAACAGATATTCGTTTTCCCATCGTTCATGAAACAGTCTTCCTTGTAAATCGATTTTTCTTTTCTTAGACATTTTGATGTTAGGTTGTCGATGTTTCAGTTTTATTTGCTGGGAAAATTACAGTTTTTTACAATTGCTATGACAGATTTTTCAATACTTTTAACAATTTTTCAAAACTCTTAACACAGTTAGCACTACATCCACATGTGTAAGCTATACTATTAACACATTTATTCTTGCTTTAACACATAATGCATACAATTAACACAAATTAAAAATGCTTAAACTCCTTTTACACATCGGCTCAAACAAGACCAAAACAATAGAATTTTACAGCCAAATTTACCAATGCTTTAACACTGTATGTCAGAACAGATAACACCACGTTCTAAACCTAACCTTACAGGCTAAAGTCAAGGTGAACAACTCTTCATATTGAATTGAAACACAAATATATTCCCTGAATTTTACAGTATTCTATTGCTAATGAGAAACATCTGATTGAAGTTATGCAATTGTTGAAATCACCGCTGATTCCCATCTAGGAAGCACACTGAGGTGTTGAGGTTCTTTCAATCACATGATCATATGCTATATACTGTAAGAGGACTCTTTGGGCTGGTCTTGGCTGGAAAAGGAACAATTTGGAGCAACACAACTTGAGAAAGAAAGAAAGAAAGAAAGAAAGAAAGAAAGAAAGAAAGAAAGAAAGAAAGAAAGAGTTTGAGTTTAAAATTGCCTTTATTACCCATTACAGCAATCAATACAACTAAATCATGTTAATAAAAGAACAGAAAAAAAATCAAAAATTAAAAACTAAAGATCCACCTTCATCCACCGAACACAAAACACCTTTAACACCCCATTTACCTACAAAAACATCTATACTCTTTGTTAACTTAAAAAACTCAAATTCCACACGAACACGAGCAATTATCAGTCTCTGAAAAAGAACAAGAGCATCTTCAGTTTTATGACCATTCTTTTTGTTCTTTCTTGATATCCATATTGCTAGTTTTGCTATTCCAGAAAGGAAATTTAAAAGCACATGAACAGATTTCTTCCTTGAGCAATATCGTGGACCATAAATAAATATACAGTTAGAAAACTGTACACCAAAACCACCAAACAAACGATCCAAAACAACAAAAAGAGGAATCAATCTTAAACATTCAACAAAAATATGATGTAAAGTTTCCTGCAAACAATAAGGACAGTTAACACTAGTGCTAGGATTAAGGTGTGCCAGATACCTGTTTGTAGCTATGGCCCTGTGTACAATCCTCCACTGGAGGTCACCCACCAGTTTTTCTATCGGGGGTTTGTACAGGGACCGCCAACAGCCTCTTGGGGTAGAGCTGGTGTTAAAAAACTCAGTCCACTTCGACACCCTCACCTCTGCTAGAGAATGTTAATTCAGAACTTTCACACAGATATTGTACAAGGCCTTTTTTCCTAATCCTTCAAAATGTCCTAATGGCGTAACTTGGAAGGACAACAGCTTTTCTGCCTCAACCTGCCATTGATCCACTGCAGGAGAGACAATTATGGATGGAAATACATATTCATACTGGTCCTCCCATTGGTCAGACAGAGTACCATCAGCAGCAAATGCTCTGACAGAGTCTGACAAAGAAGCACAGGCTTCTTCTTTCAGCCTTAACACAAGTCTGTTGGATCGCACATCCAAAAGCTCAGTTAGGTCGGACACAGATAACTTCATCAGAGGACCCAGCTTCACACATCCTGCTTCTCTCATCTTAGATCGCAAAGTACCAGATGACAACAGCTGTGATGGGATGAAATTGTTCTCAAACAGAGGTTCTTCAAATATCCACATCCCTGGTGTTGTATCAGCCGTCCTCTCGAAAGTGAAAATCTTCCAGGCATTTAATACCGATTGGTAAAACGGAGTAAGACCAGCCAAGTCCAAGGATCCTTGTCGTAACAAAAAGAGATGTTTATCATATCCAATACATCCTGCTTTCCTTAAAAGAAGACATGCCGTATCCAACCATGGTAATCCAGTACCATACAACAGTTTCTGCACAGTTTGAAGCCTGAAAGCTGCAATCCGTGACGTGATGTCTATGAGTCCTTGTCCTCCCTCCTCCACTGGTAAGTACAGAGCAGCAGCTCTCACCCAATGTCGTCCAGACCAGAAAAAATCCACTAGAAACCTTTGGAGACGTTGTATGAGAGATGGCGGTGGTGTTAACACAGCAAACTTATGCCAGAGAGCCGAAGCAACCAAGTTATTAACTACCAGAACCCTTCCCCTGTAAGACAGCTGAGGCAGCAGCCATTTCCATTTGGTTAGTCTGGCACACACTTTCTCCATCACACCCTCCCAATTTTTTTCCAAAAAAATATCTGTCCCTAAAAAAAACACCCAAAAATTTTAAACCTTGACTAGCCCAAATAATATTACCTGGTAAAATAGGGAGATTATTAATCCATGGGCCAATTTTTAATGCAGAGCTTTTTTCCCAGTTTACCTTAGCTGAAGATGCTTTTTCATAAAGCTCCAAACAGTGTTGAAGACCCGTTACATCATTCTGATTTCTAATAAAAATGTTTATGTCATCAGCATAAGCAGAGACCACTAAACCTTAATGATTAGGGATACCTGGAAGAATAACACCAGTCAAAACAGAGCACAGTTTATGTAAAAGGGGTTCAATTACAATAGAATACAATTGTCCGGAAATAGGACATCCTTGTCTAATACCTCTCTGAACCTTAACAGGACAACTTAATCATCCTCCAATTTTAACAACACAAACTACTTCTCTATACAATAAACCCACTAAAGAAATAAAACCATCACCAAACCCAAAAGCCCTTAATGTAGAAAACAGAAAATAATGATCAACCCTGTCAAAAGCTTTTTCCTGATCCAAGGAGATAATTCCAACATCAATTTCATATAGTTTAGAGATATTTATCAAGTCTCTTAAAAGAAAAAGATTATCCATAATAGATCTGTCAGGTACACAGTAGGATTGATCTTTATGTATAATGGATTCAAGAATGTTCTTCAACCTATTTGAAAGTACTTTAGAAAATAATTTATAATCTACGCAAAGGAGGGAAACAGGTCTCCAGTTTTTCAACAAAGTCAGGTCTCCTTTTTTTGGAAGCAAAGAGAGAACAGCTTTACGGCAGGATGATGGCAAGATGCCTGACGAGGAGCACTCCCGAAGCACCTCCCACAAGTCCTCTCCCAAAAGCCTCCAAAAATGTTTATAAAAATCTGAAGGTAATCCATCCCGACCTGGAGTTTTTCCAGGAGCCATTTGTCCAACAGCGGCAGTCAGCTCTTCCAATGAAACTCCAGTATCCAAAATCGCCTGATCTGCCGCAGAAAGTTGAGGAAGACCATCCACCAGATCCTTCATAGAGCTTCTGTTACAGTCCTGCCGCTTGAAAAGATCACTGTAGAAGCCCACAGCCTGCTCCTTCATGGTGTTGGGATCAGTAGTTAAAGTTCCATCTGGAAGCCGAAGGCCAATCAACTGTTTTGTTTGACTGATATTCTTCTCTAAGTTGAAAAAGAAAGATGTAGGGGCATCCATATCTTTAATATTGACAAACCTCGACCGAACTAAAGCCCCTTTAGCCCTTTCGTGCAAAAAACGACTTAACTGATCTTTCTTTTGTTTAAGCTGTTCATTGTTTGTAACATCTGTGAGCAAATCATTTTCTAATTGTGTCATTTCATTTTCTAAATTCTGAATCACCTTCTTAATTTTAATTGTAGAATGACTAGTGTACTGTTGACAGAATACTCTTATCTGAGCATTCCCTACCTCCCACCAGTCAGTTAAAGATGTAAAATCTGACTTTCTTACTTTCCATAACTGCCAAAAATTACTAAAACTTTGACAAAAAAACATGTCTTGAAGCAGTTTAATATTGAAATGCCAATACGATTTACATCTAGTAGTGGATGAAAGACACAAATCCATATGAACTAAATGATGGTCAGAAAATCCAACAGGAGAAATTCGGCAGTTGGATAGTCTATTTCTATGAATACCAGAAATATAAAATCTATCCAATCTAGCCCCACTAACTGTTCCATCTTTTATTTTTACCCATGTGTACTGTTTATCTTGGGGGTGCTGATTCTTCCAAGCATCAACCAAATTCAACTCTGATATTAACTGAGTCAGCTTAAAAGATGATGGATGATGAGGTTCTTCCCCTGTTCTATCGGTAGTGAAATTAGTAGTGCAGTTCCAATCCCCACCCATCACAACACACTCATTTTGGGTAAACTGCTGCAAAAAACTGTGTATTTTCTCAAATGTCTTAATCCTGCCCTCCCCTTGATTTTGTGCACACACATTAATAAAACAAAAAGAAAATCTTTCTATTTCTGCTCTAATCACCAGGACCCTGCCAGGGACTAACTCAGTGCATGATATTGTATTAGCAACCAATTCTGGTGAAAATAAAATCGCTACACCAGCAGACGACCTGGTCCCATGAGACAAAAAATAATTCCCTTTCCAACTGATACCCCATTCTATCTCATTTTCATGATTTGTATGTGTCTCCTGTAAGAACATAACATCTAACTTCTTTTGAATGATCATCTCCAAACTGACTGTTTTTTTATGTGGATCTCTTTCCCACCATTGATGTTTAAAGATCCCACTCTGATATTACGCATACAAGTGAAAAGGAAGGGAAAGATAGACAAGAACAGTAAAGAAAAGACCACCCAGTGTTCCATAACCATAACCTTATTTCTGAATTTTTAACCGTTTTGACCCTTTCCCTTTATTTACCAATGATTGTCTCCGGACATTTGTCATATGCTTTTTCAAACGGAATCGCTTCTTTTCATCAAGCATTTCAAAACCAACTATTTTCTGCACCATTCGTGCACTCTTAATAATTTTTTCCACATCAGGAAAATAATCAGTAACTTTAACATGTTTTCCAAATGTTTCATCAAGGAAAACATTGATTTCTTCTAAAGTATACAAATCGCCACTGGATGTTTGGGAATCTGCGATTGAAACGGTGTCTGAATCACTCTCATACTCCATATCATCTACCTGTGCAGCGTCAGCTGTAGACTGGGCCGCCGCCCCCTCACCTGCGGGCTGCAGCGCAGCCTCAGCAGAACCAGAGACAGAGTTAGCCGTCTGATCTGTTTCCGAGTCAAGATGACCACAGTTAGAGGACTCTTTCGGAACATTAGTTCCAGGTTTCTCCATGTCATCCCTTATTGACTGTCTGGCCATAGCACTGCTTCCCTCACCAGCGTCAGAGACAGGTGATGTGGGAAACGGCCCCTCCTCTGCAGCCGGAGGAATATCAGCATTCTGCGATGCCTCATCATTTGTACTTGTTTTATCCTGCTCTTTCAGGTTTTTGTGCGGACAAGCGGACCTTTTATGTCCAACATCCCCACATTCAAAACATTTCATGTTTCCGGTGCTTGCGTAAACCATGTAAGAACCTTCTTCATGTTTAACTCTAAAAGACACCTCCAGCGTCTGTGTCGGAGAGTTTAAAAACATAAACACCTGCCTCCTAAAAGACTGAACATGTTTAAGTTTATCACTCTTACATCCCAATCCTACTGTTTTGAACCCGCTAGGAAGTTTGCCAAAACGCTGGAGTTCTTTCTCCAACAATCCATTCTGAATGAACGGCGGCACTCCCGAAATAATAACCCGGGTAGAGGGCACTGCAAGCGGGGACACCTGCAAATACTCTCCACCTACTGTCACTCCGCTGACAATCAACTGGGTAACAAAACGCTCCTCTTTCAAAAACACCACAACTCCCTTATTCATTCTTGAAGCGTAACCTAAATTGATGTGACCGACAATGTCTCCAACAGCCAGGAGAACTGTCTCAACTGGGATTGACGGGTCAGGCTGAATTCGAATACCATTTTTCAGACGCCATCCCCGCAAACAAAACGCGCTACGAGCGCTAATGAAATCAGAATAACCCCAAAACGTAGAATCAGTACAAGAAAGAATATTACAAAAACTAGAATCGTTCAACTTCTGAAGAAGTTGAAGAAGGCGCCCGCCTGGTGGTGGGCGTGACCGTCAAAGGCAAAGCTTCCGAGTTCCTTGGTCGTAGTCTCTCATCGCTTGGGGATTTTAAATCAAACCTTCTGAGTGAAAAGGATTTGTCTTCATCAAAACCTGCCGACCGGGAAAACTCTGCGTCTGCAGAGCTGCAAACTGCGGATTTCGATCTGAGACGCAGCTAATGAGCTAATTGCCGACAGGCGACGGTCAACGTTTCCCATTCATTTGCTACGGTAGTCCTAAACCACTACTGACATAATACACTTTTTGGCCACAAGCGTCATTTTGGGGGCGTCGTTTCCACGTCTTCTCTTAGAGCCGTTTTTGATAGAAAGAAGAAAAGGCAAAAACGGTCCAAACAAAAGGTCGTAACGTTTACATTTGTAACCTCTGCCTTACATAAACACTAGCATTAAATCTTAATAAATAAAAGTATAGACAATTATTTCAGTAACTCAATTCAGTAAGTGAAATACAATATATAAAGGGGTTGGACAATGAAACTGAAACACCTCTCATTTTAGTGTGGGAGGTTTCATGGCTAAATAGGGGGTTTTCAGCTGACGTCACGCTCACGTGACTACTCAGCGCGTCCGCCATATTGGGTGGCAGTCGTTTCGCACCGTTGACCTGCATTGTATGACGCCTTAGGCAGTATTGGAAGTGAACAATGGGGAAAACGTGTTTAATGGTTGGTTGCACGGCCCGTGGAGGTGGAGATCAACGCTCTTTCTATCGCCTACTAGCCGTAATAGTGAATCAATGTGAAAAAACAAAACAGCTATCTGAACAACGCCGTCACCTATGGCTGACACGGATATCCAGGTCCGATTTGGACGGTGTTAAGCTGGAATACGCCAGAGTCTGCGGTGCTCACTTTGTCACAGGTAATTAACTGTTAAGTATTTAAAACATGTAAGAAGAATATATTAATAATAGGGCTTGGGGGCGTTATGACTTATTACTTTCCGCGGCTGCCATGTTGACTGCCTCCGCCGCCTCTACTGCCTATTACTACCGCATACTGTACTCCCTCTCTCAGCCGTGTTTTAATTTGATTAATTTCACCTTAACTTGATTACAACCATGGTAAACCGTTGCTGTATTGTGGGCTGTAACAGCGCAACACATGATCGCCATGGGAAAAACATAGAAACGGATTAATTTTCCACCGCTTTCCTGCCTGGAGGCGCAACCACGGAGAACAACTGTTAGTGATAACAAAGAGTCGTCGGCTCGCTTGGATCGCGGCTGTAAGTCGACCGAACATAACTTTCCACAGTATCCCGATGTCAATGAGAGTGTGTTCTAAATGTTTGAAACACATAGCAGCAAGTTAAAAGTACATTACATGCGTGAGTGGTTGTTAGCGCTAACGGTTAGCATGTGCCAGAGCCCGTCTGAGCACAGCTTACCTTTGAACGAGTTACTGTGTTCCCACTGTTTGCTGGCTTTATGATCTGCAGCTCCTACCGGCGCCAATACGGTAAATACAACTTAATTTTGCACTGGTCATTGTTCTGCTTAAATAATTAAAGCCGCGAGCGGCGTCGATCGGCCCTGCAGCCAAGCGCCTTCGCGCACCGCCGGCCGCCGGCCACCGCAGAAGCATGCGACGCATTTGCGTCGGATTGTTTACATTTTTACCATCTTAAAACTCACCCGTCCACGTATGATGCCGATTTCCTTGATGTACATAACCAGATGTGAACTGGTTGTGAGCCTCTAGACCCTTGTAAGCTCTCATTTCCTCAAGAGTGTGCAGAGGGTTTTCAACGAACACCAGGTAATGCATCTGGATTACGGCTAAACAAGGCACCGTGGAGGGCATACGGGTCCATATGGTCGATCACGGAACATTTCCTCAGGTATACGTCCTTATCTGGTCGCTCTAGCCCGCTGGCGTACTTATCCATTCACGATACGATAATACGTGTACGACAACTAGAGATAAGGAAGTGAACCACCCAATATGGCGGACCGGAAGTTGGCCAGTGACGTCAGTTAAAACCCCCTATTGGACAAGCCTGGTGGCCAATCATCATTAATTGCACATTGAACCAATAAGAGCAGAGCGTGAAAGTCCAATTAGCAGGGTAAGAGCACAGTTTTGCTCAAAATATTGCAATGCACACAACATTATGGGTGACATGGGTGAGTTCAAAGGAGGCCAAATTGTTGGTGCACATCTTGCTGGATGTGTCAAAACTTTCTTCAATTGAATAAAAACAAAACTGAAGTAATAATATTTGGACCAATAGAGGAGAAATCAAAAGTTAGCACACAGCTTCAGTCGCTTCAGCTAGAAACCACTGATCAGGCCCGAAATCTGGTTGTAGTGATGGACTCAGACCTGAACCTCCAAAAGCATTTACAGACAGTGACAAGGTCGGCTTTCTATCACCTGAAGAATATTTCCAGGATTAAAGGACTGATGTCTCAGCAGGATCTGGAAAAACTAATCCATGCGTTTATATTTAGTAGAATTGATTACTGCAACGGTGTTTTCACAGGTCTGCCTAAAAAGTGGATCAGACAGCTGCAGCTGATCCAGAACGCTGCTGCACGCGTCCTCACTAAGACTAAGAAAGTAGAGCACATCACCCCAGTTCTAAAGTCCTTACACTGGCTCCCTATATCTCAGAGAATAGACTTTAAAGTCCTTCTGTTAGTCTATAAATCCCTAAATGGCTTAGCACCTAAATACATTACAGACTTGTTATCAGTGTATCAATCATCCAGACCACTAAGGTCTTCTGGCTTCAGCCTACTCTGCATACCTAGAACCAGAACTAAACAAGGAGAAGCACCATTTAGTTCCAATGCTCCACTTATCTGGAACAAACTTCCAGAAAACTGTAAAAGTGCGGAAAGCCTGAGTTAATTTAAATCAAGATTAAAAACACATTTGTTTAAAATTGCCTTTGACTGTTCTAGTTAAACTGTTTTACTGTTTTTAATGTTCTTCTGTGTTTCTACATTCTATCTGTACTTGCTTTTATTCTATTTTCTATCTACATTTTATTCTACTTGCGTTTATTTTGCTATATTTTAATCATGTAAAGCACTTTGTATTGTCTATGTACTGAATTGTGCTATATAAATAAATTTCCCTTGCCTTGCCTTGCATCTGTGACCAAGACAGCAAGTGTTTGTGATGTATCAAGAGCCACGGTGTCCAGGGTAATGTGGATGAACCACATCCAACAGGATTAACTGTGGACGCACCAGGAAGCTGTCTGAAAGGGATGTTCGGGTGCTAACCCGGATTGTATCCAAAAAACAAAAAACCACATAACTCTACTTATAACTAACTTTCTGAAATATAAACTAAAGTTCATCAATCAGTTCTAAAACATCTTTAGATGAACTCTTGTTGAGCCCTGGAGTATTCCATATTTCCATATTTAAAAATAAATACAGAAATAAATAAATGCTCAATAACTTAATATGCATACAATTATGTGCCACCAAAAATACAATGCACAAATAAATGCAGATAGAAAATGAATTATACAGTGAGACAAAATTTATATATTTCCTTTAATTAGCCACTTTATTTATTAATTACTTATTTTTTTAAGTATTTATTTATGTGCATGTTATAATATTTTTGTCTGTTTTATTCTTTCTTTGTATTTTTTGCCCTATTTATTTCTCAGATGCTATTTATTTTTATTTGTCCTTTTTACATTTCTGTTTCTCGTTTTTACATTTCTATCTGTCCTTTTTACATTTCTGTTTGTCCTTTTTACATTTCTGTTTCTCGTTTTTACATTTCTGTTTGTCCTTTTTACATTTCTGTTTCTCGTTTTTACATTTCTGTTTGTCCTTTTTACATTTCTGTTTGTCCTTTTTACATTTCTGTTTCTCGTTTTTACATTTCTATCCGTCCTTTTTACATTTCTGTTTGCCATTTTTACATTTCTGTCTCTCCTTTTTACATTTCTGTCTCTCCTTTTTACATTTCTGTATGCATTTCTGCCTCATTTTGCAAATGAGGAGGGGCTGTGTCTTAAGGGCTCAACTTCTTCCCATTGGTTGGTTAGCATTTTACTGCGTCGGTCAAATCTACATGGCTTTTCCCCGCACTAAAGAATAGGGGGTTTTCACTGACGTCACTGGCCAACTTCCGGTCCGCCATATTGGGTGGTTCACTTCCTTATCTCTAGTTGTCGAACACGTATTATCGTATCGCGAATGGAAAAGTACGCCAGCACGCTAGAGCGACCAGAAAAGGACGTATATCTGAGGAAATGTTCCGTGATCGACCATATGGACCCCTATGCCCTCCACGGTGCCTTGTTTAGCCGTAATCCAGATGATTGGCCAAATGTAGAGCACGGCGACATAGTGCATTACCTGGTGATCGGTGAAAACCCTCTGCACACTCTTGAGGAAATGAGAGCTTACAAGGATCTAGAGGCTCACAACCAGTTCACATCTGGTTGGGTACATCAAGGAAATCGCCATCATACGTGGACGGGTGAGTTTTAATAAGATGGTAAAAATGTAAACAATCCGACGCAAATGCGTCGCATGCTTCTGCGGTGGCTGACGGCCGGCGGTGCGCGAAGGCGCTTGGCTGCAGGGCTGATCGACGCCGCTCGCGGCTTTAATTATTTAAGCAGAACAATGACCAGTGCAAAATTAAGTTGTATTTACCGTATTGGCGCCAGTAGGAGCTGCAGATCATAAAGCCAGCAAACAGTGGGAACACAGCAACTCGTTCAAAGGTAAGCTGCGCTCAGACGGGCTCTGGCACATGCTAACCGTTAGCGCTAACAACCACTCGCGCATGTAATGTACTTTTAACTTGCTGCTATGTGTTTCAAACATTTAGAACACACTCTCATTGACATCGGGATACTGTGGAAAGTTATGTTCGGTCGACTTACAGCCGCGAGCCGACGACTCTTTGTTATCTCTAACAGTTGTTCTCCGTGGTTGCGCCTCCAGGCAGGAAAGCGGTGGAAAATTAATCCGTTTCTATGTTTTTCCCATGGCGATCATGTGTTGCGCTGTTACAGCCCACAATACAGCAACGGTTTACCATGGTTGAAATCAAGTTAAGGTGAAATTAATCAAATTAAAACACGGCTGAGAGAGGGAGTACAGTACGCGGTAGTAATAGGCAGTAGAGGCGGCGGAGGCAGTCAACATGACAGCCGCGGAAAGTAATAAGTCATAACGCCCAAGCCCTATTATTAGGCGCCCGCCTATGCATTGAAAATGCATGGCGGAGGCCTTATGCTATGCACCTAATAAGGGTTTCTTTATTAGGCGCCCGCCTATGCATTGAAAATGCATGGCGGAGGCCTTATGCTATGCACCTAATAAGGGTTTCTTTATTATTATTATTATTATAGTACCGTTAATACAGCCCGAACCGTAGGCTGTACCCCCACAAACTATATATCAAAACGTGCGTCTCGACGCCGCGATCAGGGCTTTTTGTACTTGACGCCGTTTTGACTTACAGTTGGAACAGAATTCGCAAAAAACACTTCTTAACACAATTGACCTCTCAATAATGCACGGCTGAGCACGACACTGGTGTTTTGGTCGAGTGGGTTAGGTGTCGGGCTGCAAAGCAGAAGATCGTAGGTTCGACTCCAAACTGTGCCAATTTCAGAGAATTACATTTTCACCCAATATTTCATTTCCCTTTGGCTTTAAAAAACGATTTTTTCATTTAAATCATTAGCCAGATTAATTTATTCAGCATATATCTTAAATATACCAAATACAATATTTCATTTCCCTTTGGCTTTAAAAAACGATTTTTTCATTTAAATCAATAGCCAGATTAATTTATCCAGCATATATCTTAAATATACCAAATACAATATTTCATTTCCCTTTGGCTTTAAAAAACGATTTTTTTCATTTAAATCAATAGCCAGATTAATTTATCCAGCATATATCTTAAATATACCAAATAGTACAATAAAACAATCAAATTCATCACAATCTCTTTAATCTTACATATGAAAAGTTATCCCTCGAGCCCTGACGTCAATAGTCCGTCGATTTAAACAAAAATACGCCGCACAGTGCTGGGGTATCGTTAGTGTGTTCAGCTTGAATCAGCAGGTTAGGGTAGCAGGTCGACCGCCCCAAGATGGCGGCCGTATTCAAATTCATCACAATCTCTTTAATCTTACATATGAAAAGTTATCCCTCGAGCCCTGACGTCAATAGTCCGTCGATTTAAACAAAAATACGCCGCACAGTGACGGGGTATGGTTAGTGTGTTCAGCTTGAATCAGCAGGTTAGGGTAGCAGGTGGACCGCCCCAAGATGGCGGCCGTAATTCGAGGGGCGCTGTGTATTATTCAGAGCAGACAAGCAGTACTCTTTGAGTTCCGGGTCAGAGGTGAACTCCTCCGTCTTGTGGCTGCTATTGCTTGCTGTGCTGTCGTTTTTCCTAAATTACTGAAGGATATTGTTGAATCAAGTCCAATTTACCCAGACGAAGGGTGTTCCATTGGGTGTTTTCCTTGCAACTACGTGACGGTGAGTCGTTTATTTAATGTCGGTTTTATATTATGGTAGAAATGCGGTGGCAAGGCTACACGGCACTGAGGGATGGAAGAGGTGCGTGAAGCTGACACCCCACCCACAGAAAAAACTCTGTTAAATAGACGGAATGGTTAGTGCTTCGCTTGTGCAGGTTTGTGCCGTTAAAATTAGCGTTTGTGCTGTTTTGGTTTTGAAGATATTAAAGAATATTTGTTAAGGTCATCCAGAATTCACCATCTCCCCATTTTGCTTCGAATCCGATCAAACTGGGCTACTTTTTTTAGTGCTTCGTTTGTGCAGGTTTGTGCCGTTAAAATTATCGTTTGTGCTGCTTTGGTTTCGGAGATATTATGAATTTTAATTTCAACCGATGACGTCATCCCAGCCCGCCGCTTCAAAATAAAGTGCTACGGTAAATCATATGTTATTGCCGTCACTGGAAAAAACGTAAGTCTTTTTAATATATTTCTACTGATAAATCAGTAACATTACTATGAAGTTGTGTCATCTACCGAGCCTCCTCCCACCCCACCCCCCCTACAGCATTCTTATAAAATGATTTATATATTCCTGCTTATTGGCAAAGATCTCTTGGGACACATGTTTTTGTTTGTTTTTTTAGTTTCCTGACTGAGGGGAGAGGCTGGAACAGTCTCTGTGCAGGATGGCTGGCGTCCTTAATGATGTTCCTCATTTGTGTAAAAATATGTGGTCAGATCTACCGTTTGGTCTCAACACTTTTCTCAAGAAAGCAGTTATTAATTTTATATTTTTCTTTTATCATGCAAGTTGTTTTAGCTGCTATTGTAAAATGTGTGTTATATTGTTTTGTACTTTATTCCTGAATAAATATTGCGATTTATTTTGTCTCATTTAAAGAACTTTACTTTAGATAGCAATGTCAAGTGACATTGCCAAAAAAGGCATTTCATTTATTAGAATGTTCAACTGTTTTCATAAAGTCTATTTTTCCTAATCAGAAGGGTTTATTCTTCTTCGAGAGTATAATGTTTATAACATTTTCAAACAATAACTTGGTTATAGTTGATCTTAGTAGTCATAGTTCATTACTCCCCTGAATTAATTAGAATAGCAAACCTTTATTGCTCTACAATAGGGAGATTTGGGGGTGTCTGCACCTAACAAAAGGGCAATTAAAGTATACAGGCTTATATAACGCAGAAAACATACCCAAACTAAAATCAATAACAGAAAAACTGCAAAAAATAAATCACACTGGTCAGCCTATAAAGTATAACAATATTAAAATTCATAATATCTCCGAAACCATAGTAGCACAAACGTTAATTTTAACGGCACAAAGATGCACAAACACAGCACTAAAGAAGTTGACCACTCTGGTTTGCTTTGGCTCCAGCTCAGCACCAGCAAAGGAATAACAATGTAGCGCTTTATTTTGCAGCGGCGACCTGTGGTGACGTCACCGGCCGGAATTAAAACTTATATTATCTGCGAAACCAAAGCAGCATAAACGCTAATTTTAACGGCACAAATTTGCACAAACGAAGCACTAAAGAAGTTGACCAGCTTGGTTGGATTCAAAGCAAAATGATGGGATGGTGAACTCTAGATGTCCGTCCGTCCGTCCGTTGTCTTCCGCTTATCCGGGGTCGGGTCGCGGGGGTAGCAGCTTCAGTAGGGAGGCCCAGACGTCCCTCTCCCCAGCCACTTGGGCCAGCTCCTCAGGAGGAATCCCAAGGCGTTCCCAGGCCAGCCGGGAGACATAGTCCCTCCAGCGTGTCCTGGGTCTTCCCCTGGGTCTCCTCCCGGTGGGACGTGCCCGGAACACCTCTCCAGGGAGGCGTCCAGGAGGCATCCTGACCAGATGCCCGAGCCACCTCAACTGGCTCCTCTCGACGTGGAGGAGCAGCGGCTCTACTCTGAGTCCTCCCCGGATGACTGAGCTCCTCACCCTATCTCTAAGGGAGAGCCCAGACACACTACGGAGAAAACTCATTTCAGCCGCTTGTATCCGGGATCTCGTTCTTTCGGTCACGACCCAAAGCTCGTGACCATAGATGAGGGTAGGAACGTAGATCGACCGGTAAATCGAGAGCTTCGCCTTTTGGCTCAGCTCTCTCTTCACCACAACGGATCGGTACAGCGCCCGCTTCACAGCAGACGCTGCACCAATCCGCCTGTCGATCTCCCGCTCCATCTTCCCCTCATTCGTGAACAAGACCCCAAGATACTTGAACTCCTCCACTAGGGGCAGGACATCCTCCCCAACCTGGAGAAGGCACTCTACCCTTTTCCGGTTCAAGACCATGGTCTCGGATTTGGAGGCACTGATTTTCATCCCGGCCGCTTCGCACTCGGCTGCGAACCGCTCCAGTGAGAGCTGTAGATCACGCCCTGATGAAGCCAATAGGACCACGTCATCCGCGAATAGCAGAGACGCAATCCTAAGGCCACCAAAGCGGATCCCCTCAACACCTTGGCTGCGCCTAGAAATTCTGTCCATAAAAGTTATGAACAGAATCGGTGACAAAGGGCAGCCTTGGCGGAGTCCAACCACCCCAGTCTGCCAATCCAGGGGAACTGCCCCCGATGTCCAGGCAATGTTGCAGAGCCGCGTTAACCAACACAGCCCCACAACATCCAGAGCCTTAAGGTACTCAGGGCGAATCTCATCCACCCCCGGAGCCTTGCCACCGAGGAGCTTTTTAACAACCTCGGCAACCTCAGCACCAGAGATGGGAGAACCCGACCCTCAGGCTCTGCTTCCTCAATGGAAGACGTGTTGGTGGGATTAAGGAGGTCTTCGAAGTATTCCGCCCACCGACGCACGACGTCCCGAGTCGAGGTCAGCAGCACACCACCCCCACTGTAAACAGTGTTGGTGCTGCACTGCTTCCCCCTCCTGAGACGCCGGATAGTGGACCAGAATCGCTTCGAAGCCGTACGGAAGTCTTTCTCCATGGCCTCTCCGAACTCTTCCCACGCCCGAGTTTTTGCCTCGGCGACCAGCCGAGCCGCCTGCCGCTTCGACTGCCGGTACACATCAGCTGCTTCCGGAGTCCCACAGGCCAAAAAAGCCCGATAGGACTCCTTCTTCAGCTTGACGGCTTCCCTCACCGCTGGTGTCCACCAGCGGGTTCGAGGGTTGCCGCCGCGACATGCACCGACAACCTTGCGACCACAGCTCCGACTAGCCGCCTCAACAATAGAGGCGTGGAACATGGTCCATTCAGACTCAATGTCCCCCGCCTCCCTCGGGACGTGTTTAAAGTTCTCCCGGAGGTGGGAGTTAAAGCTCCGCCTCACAGGGGACTCCGCCAGACGTTCCCAGCAAACCCTCACAGTACGTTTGGGCCTGCCCGGTCGGACCGGCTTCCTCCCCCGCCATCGGAGCCAACTCACCACCAGGTAGTGGTCGGTGGAGAGCTCCGCCCCTCTCTTCACCCGAGTGTCCAAGATATACGGCCGCTGATCAGATGAAACGACAGCAAAGTCGATCATTGAACTGCGACCTGGGGTGTCCTGGTGCCAAGAGCACATATGGACACCCTTATGCTTGAACATGGTGTTTGTGATGGACAATCCATGACGAGCACAGAAGTCCAACAACAAAACACCACTCGGGTTCAGATCAGGTGGGCCATTCCTCCCAACCACGCCCCTCCAGGTCCCACTGTCATTGCCCACGTGAGCGTTAAAGTCCCCCAGCAAAACGAGGGAGTCCCCAGGAGGGGCACTCTCCAGTACCCCTTCCAAGGACTCCAAAAAGGGTGGGTAATCTGAACTGCTGTTTGGCGCATAAGCGCAAACAACAGTCAGAACCCGTCCCCCCACACGAATGCAGAGGGAGGCCACCCTCTCGTTCACCGGGGAAAACCCCAACGTGCAGGCACCGAGATGGGGGGCAACAAGTATGCCAACCCCAGCTCGGCGCCTCTCACCATGGGCAACTCCAGAGTGGAAGAATGTCCAGCCCCTCTCAAGGAGACTGGTTCCGGAGCCAGAGCGGTGCGTCGAGGTGAGTCCGACTATCTCTAGTCGGAACCTCTCAACCTCGCGCACAAGCTCAGGCTCCTTCCCCACCAGAGAGGTGACATTCCACGTCCCAAGGGGGACGTGGAACTCTAGATGAACTTAACAAATATTCTTTAATATCTTCAAAACCAAAACAGCACAAACGCTAATTGTAACGGCACAAATGTGCACAAACCAAGCACTAACCATTCCGTCTATTTAACTGAGTTTTTTCTGTGAGTGGGGTGTCAGCATCTGACACATGGCCTTTGGTGAGCTTTGGTGACATTAAGTATTGGCACCCTTTTTGAGGAACTTCCCAGTACAGGATTTGGACCAAACTAACAGAGTACAATCACCCGGTGATACTGGACACAACCATAGACATATATAAAGAGTAGACCCCGCATCGACCGCTCTCGCCTATAGGCGCTGACGAGATTTAGGGGCGCCATCTTGGGGCGGTCGACAACTCCGCTCAGTCTAATGTGTTAACCAGGTGCAGAATCAATTTTAATCAACTATAACTCGTTTAATGTTGAACTAATTTTCACATTTGTTTAGTTTAAAACTTTAAAACTATAGCTATTATAACAAATGGTCCAGTGCGTTTAAATAATCTTAGTGGGTTTAAAAGTAATAGAATATTCTGACATGATGTATGTATGTTTCAAAACACAGCCACGCACACATTTTTTATAATTTTTTTATTGCTATATAAACAAACACATTTGTACATGTACATATGTACATATACTTCCCAAAAAGAACCCGTGATGGGCGAAATCTGTAAAGTAGTAACATTTATTTTTTTTACAATTATTATATACAATTAAATACACTATAGTATATTGAAACCATAGAACAAAACCTTTTTACCGGCCCAAGCATTTGTTTAACAAATGAAAGTACTATATAAACGTTTTTTTTTTATTATTATTTACAAATAAGCTGTAAAATAATAATTTTAATCAATACGAACTGAAGGCTTCAAATTGCGGAGATCAGCGCGGCCCACCGCGACCCGAGTCATTGGATTAGAACGGGAGAAAATTTAAAATTATTATAAAAAAAATACAAAGTACAGTAGGACCAATAGTGACTCGTGTGTATTTCACTGCTCTTTTGACTGAGGCGCTGCATCCGTGACTCCGGTCTGTAGCGTTTTTTTCTTCTAAAGCCCGCGGTGCAGGTGAGTTTTTTTTTTTCGGGAGAAGAACACATTTTTATCGGTAGTTGTCACTCTTTTTTTCAAAAAAGATTCTTATAAACCGACACGCCACCTGATGAGAACTGTAATGAACGGCTCATCAATGCAAATCCGTGAAGCAGCGAGACCGTGAAAGGTGAACCGCAATATAGCGAGGGTTCACTATATATATATATATATATATATATATATATATATATATATATATATATATATATATATGCTGTTTATTCACTAATGTCTAACAACAACTTTGTATCTCCTAGTATTAGAAAACTTACATTCTGATCAAAAATATAAACAATGTCTTTTCATCTTGCTTGTGAAAAGTTATCCCTCGAGCCCTGACATAAATAATCCCTCGATTTAAACAAAAATGAGCCGCACAGTGCTGAGGCATCATTAGTGTGTCAGCTTGAATCAGCAGGATTAGGTATCAAGTCGACCGCCCCAAGGTGGCGCCCGTAATTCCTGCGCAGCGACAGTCAATGCGGGGTCTACTCTTATATTATGTCTATGGACACAACCATGTTAGCGGCTAACGCTTAGCATGTTGCTAACCGGAAGTAGCTCTAGGAAGGTCTCACCAACTTCTGCTTCACAGAGTTTGTACTTCCTTTAGTAGTTTGTAATGCCTTTAACATTTTTATTCACATATTTCATTTTTTCATGTTACATTGAAGTATTTAATCATGTTTTAATAACACCAATTTTCCATGCTGCTTGGATGCAGACCTTCTCCTGTGGACTGTTTTTTTGGGGAGGCTTAGTTGCTAAAGGAGGCCGATCTGACACATGGCCTTTGGTGAGCTTTGGTGACATTAAGTATTGGCACCCTTTTTGAGGAACTTCCCAGTACAGGATTTGGACCAAACTAACAGAGTACAATCACCCGGTGATACTGGACACAACCATGTTAGCAGCTAACGCTTAACATGTTGCTAACCGGAAGTAGCTCTAGGAAGGTCTCACCAACTTCTGCTTCACAGAGTTTGTACTTCCTTTAGTAGTTTGTAATGCCTTTATCATTTTTATTCACATATTTCATTTTTTCATGCTACATTGAAGTATTTAATCATGTTTTAATAACACCAATTTTCCATGCTGCTTGGATGCAGACCTTCTCCTGTCGGCTGGTTTTGACGAAGACAAATCCTTTTCACACTCAGAAGATTTGATTTAAAATCCCCAAGTGATAAAAGCCTACGACCAAGGAACTCGGAAGCTTTGCCTTTGACGGTTACGCGCACCACCAGGCGGGCGCCTTCTTCAACTTCTTCAGAAGTTGAACGTTTCTAGTTAATATATTCTTCTTACATGTTTTAAATACTTAACAGTTAATTACCTGTGACAAAGTGAGCACCGCAGACTCTGGCGTATTCCAGCTTAACACCGTCCAAATCGGACCTGGATATCCGTGTCAGCCATAGGTGACGGCGTTGTTCAGAGAGCTGTTTTGTTTTTTCACACTGATTCACTATTACGGCTGGTAGGCGATAGAAAGAGCGTTGATCTCCACCTCCACGGGCCGTGCAACCAACCATTAAACACGTTTTCCCCATTGTTCACTTCCAATACTGCCTAAGGCGTCATACAATGCAGGTCAACGGTGCAAAACGACTGCCACCCAATATGGCGGACGCGCTGAGTAGTCACGTGAGCGTGACGTCAGCTGAAAACCCCCTATTGTTTAGTAATGTCAAACTCAGCAGGCAGACGTTCAGTGGCCGACCTCTTACGGGAAGCTGCTAATAGACTGGAAGAATTAGAACGCTGTACATTTGGGATCTGAAATGTTTTTCGGTGGTTTCAGATTCGGCTTTCCAGATCAACAACTCATCGGCGGATGATTTATTCTACAAAACAGACACCTCTCCGCAACCACCGCAAGGCAGACACTGAGCTACAACCGTAGTTTCCTCAAAACGAGTCTTAGTCCGTGGGCCAGAATCTGTGGGACGTCTCCTTAAGAAGTTTCGTATGAACTGTCAGACGGCAACTTTCTTGCACTTAGATATGTTGCTACACATAGCAGTGATCTCAAAACACCAATAATCCCACGTTTTCACTTGCACATTAATAAGTTATTGCTGATAAAAAATCTGAACTGTTGCGCTCCCGTCCGAGAGGTCACGTGATTCGATTTTTGCTGCTCAGCCAATCAGATCGGTGTATTGTCAGCTGAGTGCGTTCAATCTGTAAGGTGTTTCCAGACGAAGAAAGCCCAATAATAGCATTTTCTGGCGCCAGTTGGCAAAGATCTTAATGGCAAGGAAAAAGAAATAAGCCAGACCATCCATCATCCATTTTCTAACACGTTTATCCCTGCTGGGTTCGGACCGGTGCCGATCTCCAGCTGTCAATGGGCGAGAGGCGGGGTAGACCCTGGACAGGTCGGCAGTCCATCACAGGGCAGAAATAGCCCAGACTTTTGCTCATTTTACTGTGATATCACCAAGACCTGCTGCGCTAGGATAGCACAGCCAAACGACTTATCCCCGCCAGAATTTGTATCCCCTGCATCAGGAGAGTGTTTGAAATCAATAAAACTTTTAACCTCCAGCTTTGCGAAGTCTAAATATTTTTAAACATCACATTCTAATAAAATGAAATTGATTTTTTTTAATTCCTAATACATTGTTCTGTTTTTAAAATCGACATATCTCGTTGTTGATAAACAAAGAGCAAAAGGCTGGGGTGTTAAATGTGCACGGTGTCGTGCCAACTAGGTATCCCCGCCAGGATTTGTATCCCCTGCGTCAGGAGCGCGCATTCAGCTTGCTGAACGCAGTAAACTCCGCCTCATTTCCAGACAATTCGGCATGAAAATCAAGATGTTTTATTTCTCTTAGTGAAATATAGGAATAGTGCCGTTACATTATCGTTCAGTATAAACAGACAAACACATCATTTAACAGTGGCTTTTAAAGAGGAAAAAGTGGTGTTGGAGCCATAACTCTAAAATATTTAAGTTATTTGTATGATAGTTTGCTTTTTATTTTTATCATATTCAGTAAGAAGAGTTGTTCGGGCCATTTTATTGTGAAGTTTAGTTTTACTTTGAAAGGCTTGCTTCCTGTCGAGCCGTATATTGTATTAGAAAAAACTATGGATGGATTATCTAGACACGGAGCAATACAGTTTTACCATGTAAACTGTGGATGACTTGGAAAAGGAAGATTTTCATTTTTTATGGATAAAGATTTATTTATTTTTTTTGTTAAAATTCCCAGTTTGCACGTGTCCTTTACTTCCCGTCTCTAAGGAATGACACTGAAATTTAGATCTCTTGACATAAAAAGTGCCTTTTTAAATTGAAGTGTAATAATTAAAGGCTACCATTTTGTAGAATATTTTTGTATTTCACTTTTACTTGTCCCCATGTTCTAGTGGGTCCCGTGGAGGCTCTGATATAAAAGAACAAAGTAAATATGAGATTATTAAAATGCAAAAATACATACTGTAGAAAGTGATAGAAACATCTACCATGGGCAGTATTTACGCATTAATTTGTCTGCTGCTTTTTGCCAGCCCTCTCTCCTGGCTTTAGCAGACTTTGAGGTGTTCCCTCGCGTTTTAATTAATGACTCAAATTCAGCATAACCTTCCATTAAAAGCTTGTGTTCTGCTTGGGAGAAAAACTGTGGGCGTTCTTTGGCCATGCTGAACAGCCAATAGCAGCACTGCTGATCATTGTTTCTACTATCGATACATTTCCCCTTTTAAACAAACGCATGAACGCGCAGTTGACTCAGATAACTCAATCCAGTCATACTAATCGTAAACAACAGGTGTGTTGGAAGAACCCACTTAGCCGGATCATGATTAGCCGGATGAAATCATCTTGGATGTGTCATTTGATTTCGGATGTTTTAAGCAACGTACGAAGAACGGACCCCAGGTGTTGCTCTCTGCATCATAATAAAGCAATAGCCAGTCTTTGAAACTTGGCAATAATTTACCAGGTGATTTCCATGAGATGTCAGCTCAACCAGTTAAGGGCTAGCTGTGGTTTCCTTTAAACTTGATGGAGTTTGCAGTCAGTCTGTACACACATGAAGCATATTTTGAATACTAAATAAAAAAAATGTAATTAGTATAAAAAAAGTTTCATAATTTCATTAATAAACATAAGTTCTTTATTGAAACAAATACAGAGCAAAGGGACAAGCCATGACTCAGCATGTATTTGGTAATGTATGTTTGAAATATATACATGTCAATAGACTTTGTGTATTTTTTTATCTGTTTGAAACACTTCTGAACTTCCTCCCCTGCTAAAGATTGTAAATATAGTATGCATATGTTTTGCTAAGGATGTCAGCAAAATGTATAAAACTGCAATACTCTTTTTTTAAATATAGATTTTTATGAGCATGGAAGTGCGCACGTCTTTGACGTAACTGGCTGCGTCCTGGAATCCCCTTAGCAATGTGACATGACTCACATCTTTCTATGATGCACTGAAATCTTGGACGAAATAAATAAAGGAAAGGTTGCCTACCTTCCCTGACTGAAGCTTTTAATTCATTATGCATAACTTTTCCTAGTGATGTCATCAAAATGCATACAACTGCAGATGATTTGCTTAAATGCTGTACCAGAATCTCGCTGGCGTAGGTAAGAAATGTCACATCCTCCTGTCTTTCTAGAAATTCCAGCGAAACTAATAAAGAAAGTTTATCTACCTTCCCTGAACGAAGATTATGACAATAACATCGATACATTTTGCTAAAAATGTAATAGATATGCATATAAATGCAGTTGTTTTGCATAAATATGTACTTTTCCCATGGGCAAAGCTAGCTATGTTTTATTTTTTGTTTTGTTTTTTTTTGCTGCTCATGTGAAGTGGTGTCAAGCAACTGTAAATGACAAATTGTGACAATGCTACGTTGTTCCCTGTGGACAAACATGTTTATTACATGTTTTTCAGTGAGACTGTGTTGGATGTGCTTGAGGTTGTTTTCATCATTTTGGGTGTGTGTAACATTATTGCATGACACTAAGTATGATTCTATTCTATGTACTGGCGTGACGTGAGCATGTCAGAATGATTGCCTTAAGGGACAACCAGTAGATAAGGTAAAACCCCCAGAATTTGAGGGACAGAGGGGAATTAAAGCAGGAAGAAAGCTCTCACTCAGATGGATTGGTTTTAAAAAGCCTGCAGCTTTCACAGAAAATACATTTGTTTACCTCCTTTTTCTGAATGCATAATGTTTTGACTACTTTCAGGATGGAAGGACCGTTTTGCCCATTAAAAAGTGTTTCTGAACAGGATTACCAACTACAGATTTAATTCTGAAACAGTGAAATGTTTCCGCTTCTGACATATCCATGTGGCATTTTCTTGTGGACTGACTATCCTGCTGTATACATTGACATTTCTGATCACTGCTTTCTAACAAAGAAGCTATTTAATGATTGAAGTTATTAACTTCAGCGACTAAGTTTATTTATTTTCTTCATTTTCCTTAGTGGCAGAAATATAAAATGTTAGTTTTAATCTAAACCCCCTCACCCACATGCCTTTTCGCAATCTCAAAACTTGCCTTTTTGTTTTTGTCATGATATTTTTCTAGGATGAACCCGAACACAGTGCGCACACAGTTTGATTTTAAGAGAGTTTATTGTACAATTGGATGATGAATGACATGAAGAACCAGAGTCTATACCAGACGGAGATGTAGGGTTAAACCAATGACTGGAGACCAGAATGGAACCCAGGAGCCGAGAACTTGAGACCAGAATGAAACTCAGCAGCCGAGAACTTGTAACCAGGACGGAGTACAGGAGCCGAAGACAGAGACCACAGCGGAACACCGGAGCCAGCGAACACTAGACTGCGGGCTGAGCTGGAACGGAGTCTCTGGCCGAGGGTGGGCTGGAACGGAGTCTCTGGCCGAGGGTGGGCTGGAACAGAGCTGAAGCAGAGTCTCTGGCTATGACTAAGCAGGAACAGAGCTGCAATAAAGTCTCTGGCTGTGACTGAGCAAAACAGAGCTGACAAAGGATTACTGGCTCAGACTGAGCATGTAACGTTCTGTTGTGGTTTAGGTTATTTTCAGTTAGTCAACTTTTCTGTTTTAGGATTTATTTCTGTGTTGTGTTGTTTTTGATTTGTGCTTAGTCTGTTTTTAGTCATCTGGTCTTGGTTAATATTTATGTCAGCTCGTGTCCATTAGTCTTGGTCTTACTTTCTTAGGGTTTTTCTTTATTAGTCTGTATGTTCCTTCAATTGCTTTCTCCTGTTTTGGTTAATTGGTCCCGCCCTGCTCACCTGTTCCATCCTCCTATTTAAGCCTGCCTTAGTTGTTTGTGTGTTGCCGGAACATCTTGTATTATCACCACCCGCAAGCTACTCGGTAAGAGCACTTGACCCTTGCTTGTTTTAGTTTAACCTGCCTGTCTGCTAGTTTTTGTTCCTTGCCTGAAGTCTGCCTTTTTGCCTCCTGGATTTTGTTAATAAACCCCTATTTTAAGCTCCAGCTCTGTGTCCGGCTTACTTTTGGGTTCTTTCATCACAAAACATTACATTACGTTCCGGCCAAATGAACCCAAAGCCGACACGTTATTTTCGTTCAGAAAGGGCTATGCTTATTCAGGCTAGCGCTCCACTCACCCTCCAGAGTTGAGATGTCCTCTCACCAGACGTCCGCTGTCAGTCCTCCTCTGCTCCGTTCGTTCCAGACCCAGAGATTTTTATGGAGGTCGAAGCGGAGGTGGTGTGGGATTTGCGCCCGGATCTTTTCCCGGAGCCGGCTCTGCTGGAAGCACCAGTTCCGCAGCAAGTTTCTCCGCCATGTCGTCGGAGGAGGAAACGATGGGCTGCGGCTTCTTCCTGCTCGACGGGCCGGCGTCCTCCGCCTTCCGGTGCTGTTACTCCCACAGCTCCTCCTAGTGGTACCACAGATGATGACCACAGAGTGTTGGAAGACAAAATAAGATCCTTTGCCCCGGTGATTAAGCGTCTTAGGGAGGCCTTATTTGCCCAATATTCTGAGGAGCTGGAGAAGAAATTAAAGGAGGTGGAGGGGCATTACAGGTCAGCCCTCCGGTCATTTTACAGCCGACCAAGATCTGTCCCCGAGGGTCCGGCCGACGCCTCGGCCCCTGAGTCTGTCCCCGAGGGTCCGGAAGACGCCTCGGCCCCTGAACCTGTCCCCGAGGGTCCGGCCGACGCCTCGGCACCTGAACCTGTCCCCGAGGGTCCGGCCGACGCCGCGGCACCTGAACCTGTCCCCGAGGGCCGGGCCGACGCCGCGGCACCTGAACCTGTCCCCGAGGGCCCGGCCGACGCCTCGGCACCTGAACCTGCTCCCCAGAGTCAAAACGGAGCCATGGAAGGTATGTCCCCATCCAAGCATTACAAGGAGGTCCAGGAGATCCCGCCTCTGTCCAGCCCCTCAGAGGGGGTTCTGAAGGGTCTGCCTCCGCCCAGGTCCCTAGAGGGCGTCTGGCAGGACGCGCCTCCGCTCAAGCCCCTAGTGGAGACCCAGGAGGGTCAGTCGCCGTCCTGCGACGCAGCGACCCAGGAGGATCAGTCGCCGTCCGGCGACGTGGAGACCCAGGAGGGTCCGCTGCCGGCCCATATTGTGTCGACCCAGGAGGGTCAGTCACTTCCCCACAGTGGTTGGGTCCAGGGGGGTCGGGGCAATCGCGTTCCCCGCCGAGGCAGAAGAGGACGCATACGTCGCCCAACTCCTCGATGGGTTGGCCGACCCCTAGGGTCTCGGAGGAGGGCCAAGAAGTCAAGATGCCCTCAAGACCTTAGAATCTCTGGATTTCCCCAGAAGCGTTCACCTCCAGTCTCTCCACTCACCCTATGTGACAGTCAGCTGTCTGAGTTTTTATACTGGCTTGCTACTCCCGGAGCCCCTCCAGAGACTGATTGGGCGATTATTCTTTTTCAAAGGACTGGTTGAAGCCTGTAGCCCGGGGCCTCCTGAGGCCTGTAGCCCGGGGCCTCCTGAAGCCTGTAGCCCGGGGCCTCCTGAAGCCTGTAGCCAGGCACCCACCTTAGCAGCCCGTAGCCAGGCTTCCCCTGTAGTCGCCTGTAGCCAGGCTTCCCCTGTAGTCACCTGCAGCCAGGCTTCCCCTTTAGTCGCCTGTAGCCAGGCTCCCCCTTTAGTCGCCTGTAGCCAGGCTCCCCCTTTAGTCGCTTGTAGCCAGGCTCCCCCTTTAGTCGCCTGTAGCCATGCTCCCCCTTTAGTCGCCTGTAGCCAGGCTCCCCCTTTAGTCGCCCGTAGCCAGGCTTCCCCTGTAGTCGCCTGTAGCCAGGCTCCCCCTTTAGTCGCCTGTAGCCAGGCTCCCCCTTCAGTCGCCTGTAGCCAGGCTCCCCCTTCAGTCGCCTGTAGACAGGCTCCCTCTTCAGTCGCCTGTAGCCAGGCTCCCCCTTCAGTCGCCTGTAGACAGGCTCCCCCTTCAGTCGCCTGTAGCCAGGTTCCCTCTTCAGTCGCCTGTAGACAGGCTCCCTCTTCAGTCGCCTGTAGCCAGGCTCCCTCTTTAGTCGCCTGTGGGTAGGCTCCCTCTTTAGTCGCCTGTGGACAGGCTCCCTCTTTAGTCGCCTGTGGACAGGCTCCCTCTTTAGTCGCCTGTAGCCAGGCTCCCTCTTCAGTCGCCTGTAGCCAGGCTCCCGCACCGGTCGCCTGTAACCAGGCGTCGCCGTCTGTAGTCATTAACCAGGCGCCGCCGTGTGAAGCCATTAACCAGGCGCCGCCGTCTGTAGCCATTAACCAGGCGCCTCCCTTAGCCTGTAGTCCGGCGCCCCCCTTAGCCTGTGGTCCGGCGCCCCCCTTAGCCTGTGGTCCGGCGTCTTCCTCAGCCTGTAGTCTGGCGTCTTCCTTAGCCTATAGTCTGGCACCTTCCTTAGCATGTAGTCTTTCGCCAGGTTCTGTTTTCTCCCTCTCCAGGCCCCGGCGACGATCTCTGAGGGTCCTGCCGTGCCGTTGGTCTCCGAGGTTCCTGCTCCGCCGACGGCCTCCGAGGTTCTTGGCCCGCCGACGGCCTCCTGTCGCCCTGATCCGCCGACGGCCTCCTGAACGTCCGCCGGAGAGCCTGTCACGCCGGGGCCGTCCGCCGGAGAACCTGTCACGCCGGGGACGTCCTCTTGGACGTCCACCAGACTCTTGTTCTGTTCAGGAGACTGTTTTTGAAGCTTTTTAGTTAGTTTGGTGTTCGCCCTTCTGAGGGTTGTTTTCTGTTCTGGACTCTTGTTTTGGGCTTTTTTTTTAGTTTCCTGCCCTCCGGCCTGTAGCCCCCTCTCCCCGCCCGGTCGGACTTTTTTGTTTTTTCTTTACATTTTTCTAAAACATTTAGGGGCGTCTGGAATTCGCCCTTGAGGGAGGGGCTCTGTAACGTTCTGTTGTGGTTTAGGTTATTTTCAGTTAGTCAACTTTTCTGTTTTAGGATTTATTTCTGTGTTGTGTTGTTCTTGATTTGTGCTTAGTCTGTTTTTAGTCATCTGGTCTTGGTTATTATTTATGTCAGCTCGTGTCCATTAGTCTTGGTCTTACTTTCTTAGGGTTTTTCTTTATTAGTCTGTATGTTCCTTCAATTGCTTTCACCTGTTTTGGTTAATTGGTCCCGCCCTGCTCACCTGTTCCATCCTCCTATTTAAGCCTGCCTTAGTTTTTTGTGTGTTGCCGGAACGTCTTGTATTATCACCACCCGCAAGCTACTCGGTAAGAGCACTTGTCAGGTTCTCCGGCGGACATCCCGAAGGACGGCCTCGGCGTGTCAGGTTCTCCAGCGACGGAACAGGACCATCAGGACCCGACGCCTGGAGAGAGAGCAGAACCTGCCACCGGACTATGAGCTAGAAGAGGCGCCTGGCTACAGGCTTCAGGTTCAGACGGGGCCCGGCTACAGGCTTCAGGTTCAGACGGGGCCCGGCTACAGGCTTCAGGTTCAGACGGGGCCCGGCTACAGGCTTCAGGTTCAGACGGGGCCCCTGGCTACAGGCTTCAGGTTCAGACGGCCCCTGGCTACAGGCTTCAGGTTCAGACGGCCCCTGGCTACAGGCTTCAGGGTCAGACGGCCCCTGGCTACAGGCTTCAGGGTCAGGAGGCCCCTGGCTACAGGCTTCAGGTTCAGGAGGCCCCTGGCTACAGGCTTCCGAATTACCCAGACTCTTGGAGGGAAAAAAAAATAAAAAAATCAATAACGTACTTGTCTGGCGATGGGTCCGGTTTTGGGCCAGATCAATCTGTCCCCAAAGAGAGATTGAGGACCCAGTATTCAGCCAGACAAGAGAGGTTTTAAGCAAAAAACGGGATTTAATAATAAAACAGGGACAGGCAGACTCAATGATCAAAAGGGCAGTCCAAAATCTGATACACTAAAGGCAGTCCAAAATAGGCAGAAGTACAGACAAGGATAAGGCAAACTCAGAATATTCAAAGGCAGGTCCAGGTCAGAGAAACAGGTAAGCAATCGTACAGGGCAGGAAAAACAGGTTCAAGGATCAGGCTGGCTCAGAATCAAAAAGGCAATCGGGTCGGTATCAACAGGGCTATCAGAAATACAACGCTGGATAAGACTCACCAAGTGGCTCGAATTGATCTGGCAGATTGCAGGAGGAAGAGACAGGTATAAGTAGGGGAGTGAGCAGGTGAATGGAGTGAAAACTAATTACTGCCATGGGTGGAGCTTATCAGGAACAGGGAAGTGACTGGAAGTAACTGAAACTGATTGGATGGTGACTGGAGAAGAGGAATGACAGGGTGTTGACTAAGAGGTGAGCTGGCAGATAGCTGGCAGGTGAACTGAGTGACTGATTAAAGGCTGGATACAAAGAAGTGAACTGAGCAGGCTAAGTGACTTAATAACAAACTACTCCATAAACCAAAAGAGAACTTAAACCTAAGACTAAACAAAACACAAGCTATAATAGAAACCAAACAAGAAAGAACCCAAAACCAATTCAATCTGGAGAGACTCAGACGGAGAAAGAGAAAACGATTAACAAATTTATTTGACAAAATGAACAGTTCTTTGGCGCTCGAGCCCCGGCTGAAGATTTGAGCAGTGAATTCCGACGAATTCAGATGAGCCCATTAACGCTGAATAGGGATGCTCCCCCGGGGCCCGACACTGGTGGTGGAGGTTGGAAAAGATGACATCTTGGAATGCTGGTGGAGAAGGGGAGGAGGTGGGTCGAGCACGGCTGGAAAGCGACAGGCGGCGAGGGTGTGGAGCCTTTTAAACAGAAGCTTGATTGAAGATTGGAGAAAGCGGGTCGAGGTCCGGAGGTGAAGATGACGCAGTAACAGGTAGGTGGAAGTCTTCCAGCTTGAATTTGCGCCTAGGCTTCATTTCAATCTGGAGAGACTCAGACGGAGAAAGAGAAAACGATTAACAAATTTATTTGACAAAATGTACAGTTCTTTGGCGCTCGAGCCCCGGCTGAAGATTTGAGCAGTGAATTCCGACGAATTCAGATGAGCCCATTAACGCTGAATAGGGATGCTCCCCCCAAAACTTCTGGGCCGATGCCGATGCCGGGGCCGAGGCCAGGACTTCGCAACGAGAGGTGAAAAGCAGGCGGGAGAAATCGAGGTGACGGATGGCAGTGGAAACTGCATGGGATGACGCAGAGCCAGGCTGATAGATGAAGGCCGTCTGGGGGTTACTGACATGGTGCGGAGTCGGGCTGGAAGATGAAGGCCAGCTGAGGGGTTATTGACGTGATGCGGAGATGGGCTGGTAAATGAAGGCCAGCTGAGGGGTTACTGTCGAGGCGCGAAGCCAGGCTGGTAGATGAAGGCCAGCTGAGGGGTTACTGTCGAGGCACGAAGCCAGGCTGGTAGATGAAGGCCAGCTGAGGGGTTATTGATGTGATGCGGAGATGGGCTGGAAGATGAAGGCCAGCTGCAGGGTTATTGATGTGATGCGGAGCCGGGCTGGAAGATGAAGGCCAGCTGAAGGGTTATTGACGTAATGCGGAGCCGGGCTGGAAGATGTAGGCCAGCTGAGGGGTTATTGATGTG
Organism: Fundulus heteroclitus; assembly: GCF_011125445.2. Taxonomy (NCBI): domain Eukaryota; kingdom Metazoa; phylum Chordata; class Actinopteri; order Cyprinodontiformes; family Fundulidae; genus Fundulus; species Fundulus heteroclitus. Next base: position 302,672 of record NW_023396541.1, on the reverse strand, counting down.
ATGCAGAGCCGGGCTGGAAGATGAAGGCCAGCTGAAGGGTTATTGATGTGATGCGGAGTTGGGCTGGAAGATGTAGGCCAGCTGAGGGGTTATTGACAAGATGGGCTGGTAGATGTAGGCCAGCTGAGGGTTTACCAATGTGAAGTGGAGTTGGGCTGGTAGATGAAGGCCAGCTGAGGGTTTATTGATGTGATGTGGAGCCCGGCTGGAAGATGAAGGCCAGCTGAAGGGTTATTGATGTGATGCGGAGTTGGGCTGGAAGATGTAGGCCAGCTGAGGGGTTATTGACAAGATGGGCTGGTAGATGTAGGCCAGCTGAGGGGTTATTGATGTGATGCGGAGCCAGGCTGGAAGATGAAGGCCAGCTGAAGGGTTATTGATGTGAAGCGTAGTTGGGCTGGTAGATGAAGGCCAGCTGAGGGGTTATTGATGTGACGCGGAGCTGGGCTGGTAGATGAAAGTCGGATGTGGAGTCGTTGGGATGATGTGGAGCCATGCCGGGAAATGAAGCTAACTGGGGTAATGAGAATACTTAGAGTTAGGTAGAAGAATAGCTACAAATCTCATTAAGTAAAGAGAAAGAAAGAGAAGCCGATGGATACGAGCTAGCAGGGACTTGTGCAAAAGCTTATAGGTAAGCTGATAGACATAGAATTTAGCAAGGCCGCCCCAAAAGAAAGATGAACTGAGTGAAATCGGTGGATGAAGGCCAGTGATAGTATTAGACCAGAAGTCAGGAAAACAGGGAGCTGAAGATCGAAGCAAAGCTGGGAGTAAATTCACCGGATAAATTGTTAGCTGGAAGGGACAAGAGGTGGGATCACTTGAAATGAAACCTGAAAGTAGCAGCACGGGAGGATGTACAGGGCCTTATGAATTCAGGACTTGAGCTCTTAAATAGAGTAAACCATCCACCACCAGTGAGTTGCGAAGTGCTTACCTGAGCACAGAGACCATTGAGCTGTGACAACGGCTGAAAGATCTGGACGAATGTAGGATGCGAAAGCCTAAGACGACCATCGGCCGAGTTGCTGGAGAGTTGAAGTGGGAATACCCTGCCCCTTTTTTTTTGGCGGAACATGGCAGGGAACATGGCAGGGCAGGCCGCATGGCAGGGAGCATAGAAGGAAACACATGGCAAGGAGCATAGAAGGAAACACATGGCAGGGAACGTGGCAGGGCAGGCCGCATGGCAGGGAGCATAGAAGGAAACATGGCAAGGAGCATAGAAGGAAACATGGCAAGGAGCATAGAAGGAAACATGGCAAGGAACATGGCAGGGCAGGCCGCATGGCAGGGAGCATAGAAGGAAACACATGGCAGGGAGCATAGAAGGAAACACATGGCAGGGAGCATAGAAGGAATCACATGGCAAGGAGCATAGAAGGAATCACATGGCAATGAGCATGGAAGGAAACACATGGCAGGGAGCATAGAAGGGAACATGACAGGGAACATGGCAGGGCAGGCCGCATGGCAGGGAGCATAGTAGGAAACATGGCAGGGAGCATAGAAGGAAACACATGGCAGGGAGCATGGAAGGGAACGCATGGCAGGGAGCATGGAAGGGAACACACAGGGAGCATGGAAGGGAACACACAGGGAGCATGCAGGAAGCATAGAAGGGAACATTGCAGGAAGCATAGGAGTATGCAGGGAACACAGTGGGGAACATGGCAGGGAACATGAATAAATGAATGACCGTGAAGAATGAACAGAATAACAGCACGTCTGCATGGCGGAACACCTGTATGACAGAATAAATGACAGGAGATGCATAAATGACAGGATGAATGACAGGAGATGCATGAATAAATGACCATAAAGGAATGAACAGGATGATAGGACAACTGCATTGCGGGAGGCCTGGATGACAGGATAAATAACAGAGGATGCTTAGGGATGATGCACATAAATGAATGAGTGACCAAGAGGGAATGAACAGGACAGGACACGCTTAATGAGACTTGAATGAGATTTGAATCCAGCACCAGTATTCGCAGTTAGATTACCTTGAAGATGAGCATTAGTCGGCTAACATGAATGAAAGGTCAGAGCAGATATGTGAGGCATGCTGATGATAGCCATCACCCAGCGATTGGGCTCCACGAGTGTCTGCTGTTGCGCAGCTCACGTCCAACCAACTGTTTTTAGAATCTCCAAAACTTACGGATGCACCTCCGTAAAATTAAACGCATCTACAGACAAAAGACATCATTATAGAAAGTATATTTCAAATCCGGACGGGAAGCATGACAGACCAGAAGGAAAGTTCAGAACAGCAACTCTTAACCAGAGTATCCTGTTCAAGGAGGGAAGGAAACGGAATTAGTGAGCTCAAGCTGCCTGGAAATAAAAACGTGACTCTTGAAATGATGCACCTGCGAGATTGAGATGACCGAGCGAGGAGAGCACTGACGGTCAGAAATAACTGATATGAGAATGAAACTGATATCGAGAATTCGAGAGCTTGTCTGCAGGCAAAAAGCCATCATGGAACTAGGTTAAGATCAATGCGTAGAACTCAATTGCAGGCTGACAGGTTTAGTTTGAGAAAACAACTGGGAATAGAGAAAGGAATATCTATAAGAAGAAAACATCCAGAAAATGAAGGACCATTAAACACGGGTAACACTTCTTAAGACATAATCGATAATGTTTGCTTAGCTCAT